>NC_133330.1:308746292-308783923 GCF_042186555.1 Aquarana catesbeiana | reverse complement strand
CACTGAATGTCTTCGTTGGAAGAACCAAGGTTTTTCAATAACACTGGCTGCTAAAGTAAATAATTAACGGATATGTGTGGAACCCATTGTCCAGTTAATATTTTGTAGAGCAGCCTTTTGGAGCATGCATTGATCTGAAAAGGTTCGCCATCTTTTGTAGTCGCTGACTCTGGCCCACCCCATCTTCTATGATCGCTGGCTCTGACCCACCCATCTTCCTCCAGTACATTTAACTTAGTCCACCACTATGATGGACCTCTTTACCAACCAACAATAAGGTGCTTGAAGGAGCTGGCCAGATCCACAGTCCATGAGAACCTGGTTGTGTTGGCACAGCACAGGTTTACTTTACGGTAAGAGGACATGGGGAAAAAATGTTTTATGGGCAATATTGAAGTTTGCCAGGAGAAAAAGTAGTTTTTTTTTTTTTTTTTTTTTTTTTTTTGTACAAAGAGAAAAAGAAAAAAGACAAAGATAAATTAGCTTTGGTTACCCAGTGTGTTGGCTGGTTAGATATATTGGGTGCTCTTCATAAATATCCCCTGCAGTAGGTTTACAAGGCAGAAGGGCCTTTGGCACGAGTTGCAAGCTTGCATTTTTTGGCTAAAATACAAACTAATGCTTCACTTTTTCTCTGTGTTTGTGTTCAGTATCTGTAGTAAATGGATTCGGTGATTGCTGTGAAAGAAAAACCTTGATGATTTATAACAACCGGAGACAAGAAAATGAAAACAAAAGTGGTGTTTCCAGTTTTCATCTTTCTTTCTATGGAAAATTCTAATCGGCTACTGGAAACAGTTGCAGTTTTTTGTTTCAGTTTTGTGTCTAGTTTTTCACATAGATGAAAAGTGAAAATCCCCACCCCCCCCCCCCCCCCCATTTTAATTTTTAATAGATACGATTCCAGTATAAAATAATTTTTCCCTTTTTAAGAGAGGAATTTTATGTTAAGTAAGGTGTAGTTCCTAGTGCCCTTACAGGCTGCACTTTCATGAATATCAGCTTGGTCACTGTAGCCTTAGCTTTAGGCAACACAATTAGCCAGAATTTAGTTAGCAAGGAGGACAAAGTACAAAAAAAGTAATCTGGATGAAAGCTGAAACTAGTCAGTAGGTCCACTTTCCATGAGTAAGTAGTGTATGATTATAGTAGAGTTAAGCGGTGTGATCCTGGAGCAAAACTACTGATTTTCGTCTTGGTTTAATTGACTCCAGTGCATTTTGTGGAAATATCTAGAGCAAGAACTTCCACTCAGTCACTCAAATGTAGACTTTTCATTGAGGGGTCTTTTTTTTTTTTTTTTTTTTTTTTTTTTTTTTCCATTTTTTTTTTTTAACTGATATTGACACATTTAAGAATTTGGAGAGGATAGAATAAACTATCATTGACCAAGGTTTGGTAATACAAGTTTTGAACACCTCAAAATGCATGTTTGCCAATGCTGCTGTCTTCAATGGGCCTTCCAATGCATAAAAACACACAAAACAGATATGTATAATTTAACTTTATTTTCAAAAAGTTACAAAGTACTGTGTGTTACATCATAGTTGTGATTATAGCAACATTTTCGAACATTTGCAAGTTCATGTAGTATTGTATCTCCCAGCTAATAGAACAGGGTTTGTATTCACTTACCGTATATACTCGAGTATAAGTCGAATTTTTCAGCCCTTTTTTTTGGGCTGAAAGTATCCCTTCGACTTATACTCGAGTCCCTGCCGTCTGTCTGCATGATCAGCGTGTCATGCAGGCAGACGGCGGCCGGCGTAGTGTTCGCCGGCTATTGCAGCTTTCAAAAGCCGCGCCTCCTGCTCATCTGTGATAGGCTGAACAGCTGTCAGTGTACAGCCTATCACGGACATTCTCTCATCCTCGTCCGTGGTATGAGAATGAGAGAATGTCCGTGATAGGCAGTCAGCGGTCAGCCTATCACAGACGAGGAGGAGGCGCGGCTTTTGAACTGTGGAATGGCCGCCGAACAGTATCATCACACGCCGGCCGCCGATTGAAGATGGAGATCGCCACAGGGAGGCTGCACAGGACACCGGTAGGACACATGCACACATACATGTACAGGACACAGGACATGTACAGGACACACACACACACACATGTACAGGACATGTACAGGACACACACACACACACACACACACACACACACGTACAGGACACACACACACACACACACACATGTACAGGACATGTACAGGACACACACACATGTACAGGACACACACACACACACACACACATGTACAGGACACAGGACATGTACAGGACACACACACACACATGTACAGGACACCACACACACACACACACACACATGTACAGGACACAGGACATGTACAGGACACACATGTACAGGACACATGCACAGGGTACAGGTAGGCTGCACAGGACACAGGGAGGCATGCAGCTGCAGATGGGCATTATTGACCCTCTGCATTTTTCACCCTCGACTTATACTCGGGTCAATAAATTTTTCCCAGTTTTTTGTGGTAAATTAGGGGCCTCGACTTATACTCGGAACGACTTATACTCGAGTATATACGGTAATCATGGAGGATCAGTTGTGTTATCTAGTGCTTTCAACTCCATCATTGGCATTATTGCCTTTATCTAGTGGTTTCAGCTCCATCATTAACTCCAACAAACCTGTTCGGCAGAAACCAGTTGTCAGATGGACTTCTGTTGAGCCTGCTGCACCATCCAAATTTCGATCCATCTATGATCAGCTTAAAGAACTTGCCTTCCCTTATATAGAAGAGGCGTTTGTAGTCCCATCCTTTGCTTCTCCATATATACAGTATGGTAAGTGAGTGTTGTCACCCTAGGACAGGAAGTTCTTTTACTAGCAGGATAACCATGTACAAATTACGAAACAAATGCCTAAAAACTAATCCAGCCTCCACATTCACGGACCAGTAAGGTGCAAAATATTAAAACGTAATTCTAGGGGTTAGATCCATTTTAATCTAATTAAAATAAGTATTGCGATTGCATGCATGTCTATTTTTTGTAGTCCTGCATGTCAGACACCTGTATGTACAGACCCTTTCAGACTACATTGTATCAGCAAATACTCTACATTTCCTATTCTTTTGTTGCTGGTGAAAACTGTGAAGCCGCTTAGCTCAGTAGCCAGAAGCCATCAGATCTTCATCCATTTAGCTGAGGTGTTCCATCATTTATTCATGTTAGAATTTCTTATTCATTAAAAAAAAAAAAAAAAAAAAGTTTCTGTAGTATTTTAGCATCCACCCTGAGTGCTTAAAAATTAATTACCTTGTTGAATAATGTGCCCGGTTATTGTGAATTATTAATGGCTGGAACCTTGGTTAAAATCTGGTTGCACTCTATTTTTTTTTTTCTTGCAGCTGCCTGGCGAGTAAGAGACGCTGCTAGAAGCGAGGTGATAAGGGCAGCATGGAAATTGTACAATACGTAAAGGAATGCTCCATGTTTATTCCTAGGTGATAAGGGCAGGATGGAAATTGTACAATATGTAAAGGAATGCTCCATGTTTATCCTTGGCCTTCCAGAGTACTTCCTGTAACTTCTAAGATCCCAGCATTTGCAAATATCTTTGTAGCCCATGGAAAAATGTTGTGCCTTCTATTACATGAGCTTTTTTTTTAGATCTTCTTTTTTAGATCTTCTTTTTTAAGCTTGGCAGGTAGTAGGGGGATTAGGTGTTCGTTCAGTCTATTAAAACTGTGCCATTCTCAAACGGGATTCTGTGGGACCCTAGGGTTCCACTTGGTAAAGCCATCAGCACATCTCCATTGACATCCAATGATTTGGTTTTAGTATTGTGTTGTATCTTCTTAGTTCCAGTTCCTTCACCGTTGGCAGAGCTCGTAGTTTAACACCAATGATCTTAGCTGGCTGTAAGGATAAAATTCCAACCACAACTGTCTGTGACAATTTTCCCACTGACCACCATTGTAAGGGCTGCATTCTTCCTACTGACCGACAATTAATTGGTTATACCAGTAGCATGGCACCAGTCATCTTTTTAGCGATCTGTAAAGGTGGCATTCTGACCACTCGCCACAATGTAGGGGTAATTTTTTCCCACAGACCCCTGATGAGTAGGATAAACCAGGGCTTCCTCAAGACCTAAAAAAATATGTTGGGGTTCCTCTGGGGGGGGGGGGTTGAGAGAAGCTGTGATAGGAGGAAAACAGTGAGAGAATGATGGAGCCGCATAGTTTTTGGCAACTGAGAAATATAAGTGGAAGACGTGAATACCATTCATAGTCAAAGTGAACCAGGCTTTATTGGTTCTTTATTGTACTGGGCGTTAACTTGTGGGCATCCTTCCAGTTTGCGCTCAGCCATGGTAACCAGCTGTATGTTTGGAAACAATATTCATTTTTATGGTATTTGATCGTTTGTGGAACTGTTAGTGTTTGGTGACTCATTGCAGTGATCTATGGTTTAATGGTAGGGCTAAGTGGTATATGGCTTTACAAAGATGGGAGCTGTTTGTTTGTTGTGATAAAAGAAAAGCAGGTAGTCCCTAAAAAGAATGTTAACAAGGTAAGAGGAAGCTTTGGTCAGTTTTATTACAAAGGAGCTAAAAGATATGATGAAAATGTAAGATTGGCTGAGCCTTAGAAGGTTTTGAGTCCTTTGATTTAGAAAGGGTTTAGTCTGTAAGTGGCCTTTATACTCATTATGATGACCATTTGACTTAAGCTTTTTCCTACCCCCCCCCCCCCCCAAAAAAAATAAAAAATAAAATCAGGCCTTATTCACACCAGGTGCGTTGACCTATGCCAAACAGCATTGATCAGCGCAATGGCACACCAGAAACAATTGTTCTCTATGTGCCCTGTTCGCACCATGGTTGGGATGTGTGTGTACTGGGCCTTGTAGGGGGCCAATGGCAGCCATGGTTGACTTTTTTTTGTCTGGTATGGACACTTCAGGCCTTTTTGCTGCTACTCCCACCCAAGCTTTTATGAGTGATATTTGAGGAAGCCAAATCAGTTGGCCTTATTGGCAGTACGGCCCTCTGTGCATTGTATAAAACACGTTACAATGTACCATTGTGCAAGAACTGTTATGCAAAGAGTTAGTGTCATCCTGTGACATTTAAATAAAGTTAAGAACAAAAAAAAAGTAAAAATGTATGCACTGTTACAACGTACACCAATACAAAGCATATACCAGCATGTGTGTTCTCTAGACCATAACCTGTACCAGCTGGTGTGAACTGGCCCTTTAAGATTCAACAAATATTCAAGATGGACTCATTTTAATAGGGCCCACTAACAGGCCAGGTTTTATTTATTACCTTGGGGAGATGCAGACTAGCATACTGCAATCACTGAGCAGCAAATGATATCACCTGTGATGTATTTCAGTTATCTTGCAAACCTGGCCTGTTAGTGGGCCCTGAGGACAGGGTTGATGACCACTGCTTTAATGCATTTGCGGGTTAATAAATTGGCTGCCCTGAATTGTGTGGGGATTATAGGAATATAATAGCTTGCCTTTGCTTAAGGTTGACTTCAGATCATTAGCTTTTTATTTTTTAGTGTTCTTTGAGTTTGCTTTTGATGCAGCGCAAGTGCGCATATCTTGTTATCGACCCTGAACAATGTCAACCGCACGAAGCAACTATACTGTGCCTTGCTGTAATAACCGTGTTGGCTCCATAATGAATGTAAAGCAGGCTGCTCATTGATAAACATGTCAGATGCAAATTTGTTGTATAGGTCAGGGATCGCTCTCCAGCAAGTATCCGCGCACTCGAAACTTCAAATATATACATTGGAATATAAAATGCTTATTAATGTTCACAGATGTTGCACTTTAATCCCATGGAATGATTGTTTGGAGCAGCGGGAGATTTATTAGGCCTGTATTGTGTGAAATTGTGTGTGCATAAGCTTCTGTTTAAATTGCAAACTGCTAACTTACTCAGTAATGGACTGTGGGGTGTTGAAGAGCTAACCTTGCTCGGCGTCATGCAATACTGAGTGCCTATGCGGTAAACAGTTTCTTCCAGACCACTTGCCTCATTTATTTCTTTTTTTTTTTTTCTCTTTTTTTATTTGATTTAAAGCAATTCACTTTTTTTTCCAGTAAACCTTAAAATCTTCCAAGAAATGCTTATCAAAAGTTGCTTTTAATTATGCCTGGCTGTGACCCTGTTGTTGAAATAGAAGCTCATAAATGGATTGGGAAAGTGGACGGTGCTCACAGCCAGCAATATATCAGCTAAGTGACATTAATGTGGACCTAGCAGGCAGTAATTAAGGAGAGCCTTGCATATTTTTTTTTTTTCCCCTAATATTTGTTTCCTATATCAATTCCCCCCCCTGTGTTTATTTTATGCCCCCAATCCCCTCACAGTTTTTTTGCCTACATTCTTTTATTTATTTAATGTTTATTATATGGAGGGTGTTCAGGGTCCACAATGAGTTGGGTTCCATTCAGAGACAAGTCTCCCTTGTGCATGCCCTAATCTTCATCCTCAAACAATCGTCAATATTCCCATTGCACACATTCCTGGAATAGGCCCAAAAGTAATGGGTGCTGCTGGAACATGCACAGAACAGTTTAAAGATTTTCCACCCCCCAGCAAGGAGGTGCAATGATTTGGAGCCACACAGGACCTCTTTATCAGGAACGTGAGCCATCAAATGCCTGATGAAGAGGTCCTGCTTGGCTCCAAAACATTGCACCTCCTTGCTATGATGGGATCTTTCTCTTCTAAAGAACAATTTGTACTTTGCCTGAAGATCCATGGTGTGCTGGCAGATATTTACAATATTGTTCCTAATCTTCATCCTGGTTCAGATAACTTTATTCCCACTTATTATATCCTGATGGTTGCCCTAACTTTCCAATGCCTCTGAAACATACATGGTGCAGGTGTTCCCAGGTTTCCAGCTGTAACCTTTTTCAAGGAAGAAGAATACACAAAATCAAGAGGCTTCAGTCTCGCTGCTGTTGAGTATTCTCTTTAGTAGCTCGGAGCAGAAATGATGCCTCTTCTTGGGTACGAACTGCCATGGTAAAATCTGTTACGCTAACTCGCATGTCCAATTTGGACACCATTGTGCAACTTAAGTTTTCCAGTATAATCTTAAAAGTCTATTGAAAAGGGGAATACACGAGAAGCTATACAGGTGTGACCCATCTCCCCTAATATAAAAAGACAAAAAAACACAACAAATCAAATTGACCATATGATGAGAAAAAGCATCATCAGATTTTCCTATGAAAACTAGTGGTCATATTGACATACAGTCTTCACTCAACCTGCAGCAGTACAATCCGTCTGTATATGCAGTAAAGCATGCTTGTTATTTTTACTGTGGAACCTAAGAGGTTAATCCTCCGCATTGTGTAAAAAAGCTGTTTGATCCTGTCTCCTCTGATCCTCCCCTTCTTCCACTGTCCCCAATCCATCTCCTAATAGTACAAAGCCTTGAGGGCACTCTGCACATGCTCAGTTTGGTGTATATTTCTAGAGAGGTTTTTTTTTTTGGGGGGGGGGGGTACATGTGATCGGCAAAGGGTCAATTAACACCATCCAGGCAGAGGGTCAGGGATCATGCAGCCTCATAGAACATTCTGGGGGGAATGAAAACTCCTCCAAGCTTTAACCAGTGCTCTGCCGGACACTGATAGAAGTCACAAGACTGCTATATACTGCTGAGGAAAGGTATTTAGAAGGATAGATTTACTAAAATAATTGCATTTCCATGTAGTGTGGAAGACCAGATATAGTGAATGCAGGGTCCTGGGTTTACTAACACTTTAACGGGACATCTGCATTCCTCATCGCACGCTTAATTTGATTGCCCAGTGACAGGTTTGCTTTTTTTTCCTATTGCAAAACGTAAGTGGATGTCTGTGTCTTGGAAAAGTGAAAAAACAGTAAATCTCATCAGTCGGAGATTGTGGTCATTTTTTTTTTTTTTTTTTCTTATATGCTATTTTGTCTTTTTTTGTGTAGCTACCTTGTATGCTATGTATTATTTATTACATGCTCTGTTTTGGGTGTAATGCATTTTTTTTTTTTTTTTCGTTAAGTTGCAGATAAGTGTGGGAATGGAAATCTCCAACTGTGTTTAATTCCCGCAAACAAAATCGCTCTCTTGTCGGTGGGAAGTTAAAATGACGCTTTATTAGTAAACCTTCAACCTTTGTGTTTCATAGGAGAGTGGATTTGTCAGCTGAACACAAAAACTGCATTAGTGTCTGTAAAACATGAGCTACCAATTTGTTCAGATAACGGTTTTAAAATAAATTACTTACGGAAGTGGTCATCCCGACCCAAGTTGCAGTCACAGGGGACATTTTGGTGTGTTTTTTTTTTTTTTTTTTTTTTCTCCGGCCTGTCTCATGCCTTTGCTTTTGGCAGGGAAAATGATGTGTCTCTGCTCCTACAGCCTCTTGGGATATCCCCGTCACAAATCCCAGGAGCTTTCAAGAGCAGGAGGACAGACCTGGCTGCAATAAACCAGAAAAGACAGCAGGCTTCCATCGACGTAGGAGAAGAGAAGAGACCCAGCGTGTGGCAACAGAGCAGTGCATTGCAGCAGGACAACTCTGCATTCGCCGGGTGTGCGTGTGTTTTTTTTTTTTTTTTTTTTTTTAAGTTAACCCTAAAAAATAAAGGTAAAGAGGAATAGAACAAATGAGGCATTCAGGTGAAGTTCCTTTTTAACCACTTGCTTACTGGGCACTTTAACCCCCCTCCTGCCCAGACCAATTTTCAGCTTTCAGCGCTGACACACTTTGAATAACAATTGCGCGGTCATACAACAATGTACCCAAATGAAATTTTTATCATTTTTTTCCCACAAATAGAGCTTTCTTTTTAATCACAGCTGGGATTTTTATTTTTTGCTAAGCAAACAAAAAAAGATGGAAACTTTTGAAAAAAAAAAATCATGTTTCATAGTTTATTATAAAATTTTGCAAACAGGTAATTTTTCCCCTTCATTGATATGCGCTGATGAGGCTGCACTGGTGGGCACTGATAGGCACAGTTAAGGCGACCACTGATAGGCACAGTTAAGGCGACCACTGATAGGCACAGTTAAGGCGACCACTGATAGGCACAGTTAAGGCGACCACTGATAGGCACAGTTAAGGCGACCACTGATAGGCACAGTTAAGGCGACCACTGATAGGCACAGTTAAGGCGACCACTGATAGGCACAGTTAAGGCGACCACTGATAGGCACAGTTAAGGCGACCACTGATAGGCACAGTTAAGGCGACCACTGATAGGCACAGTTAAGGCGACCACTGATAGGCACAGTTAAGGCGACCACTGATAGGCACAGTTAAGGCGACCACTGATAGGCACAGTTAAGGCGACCACTGATAGGCACAGTTAAGGCGACCACTGATAGGCACAGTTAAGGCGACCACTGATAGGCACAGTTAAGGCGACCACTGATAGGCACAGTTAAGGCGACCACTGATAGGCACAGTTAAGGCGACCACTGATAGGCACAGTTAAGGCGACCACTGATAGGCACAGTTAAGGCGACCACTGATAGGCACAGTTAAGGCGACCACTGATAGGCACAGTTAAGGCGACCACTGATAGGCACAGTTAAGGCGACCACTGATAGGCACAGTTAAGGCGACCACTGATAGGCACAGTTAAGGCGACCACTGATAGGCACAGTTAAGGCGACCACTGATAGGCACAGTTAAGGCGACCACTGATAGGCACAGTTAAGGCGACCACTGATAGGCACAGTTAAGGCGACCACTGATAGGCACAGTTAAGGCGACCACTGATGAGCGCTGATGGGTGGCACGGATGGGTACCACTGGGGGGCAGTGATGGGCACTGGTAAGTGACAATGATGGGCACTGATGGGTGGCACTGTGGGCGCTGATGGGTGACAGTGGGCACTGGTAGGCGGCACTGCTGCCTATTGCTAGGTGTCACTGGCAGGGGGCACAGATGATCGGGACTGATGTCCCTCTCACGGCCGACGCTGATCGGCTTTTTTTTTTCCTCCTCACGCTGTCAGCGCGAGGAGAAAAAATAGCCGATTACCGACTCTGTTTGCATCACATGATAAGCTGTCATTGGCTGACAGCTGATCATGTGGTAAGGGGTCATGACTGACCCCTTACTCCGATCTGTGATCAGGCGAGTGTCAAAGACTCGCTGATCAGCAAGCATGCGGGCCACTCGTGCACGGGACAACGTCAATAGACGTAGTCCCGGCAATGTAGGTCCGCGCTGTTGCTGTAATTTGGTAATAGTGCGGATCTGAAGAGGTTAAAGTGGATGTTAAAATATCATGTAATCTTAAACATGTTTACTGTTATTTCCAAAATGTTCAGTCTCTTGAAATTTTCGACTTTCGTTGAAAATACCACCTAGCGATTCTGCCATGAAGGTCTTTTTTTTTTTTTTTTTTTTTCTTCTTATTTATTATTATTTTTTTTTTATATCCTTTTTATTGTGACCACATTCTGTACTTGTAGCTCCTGCATTGTGACCCTGTGACATGCACATGAAGTGGAGACTATAGATTGTAAGCTCTAACGAGCAGGGCCCTCTGATTCCTCCTGTATTGAATTGTATTATAACTGTACTGTCTGCCCTAATGTTGTAAAGCGCTGCGTAAACTGTCGGCGCTATATAAATCCTGTATAATAATAATAATAAGCTGCCATGCCAGAGCTCATTGCACTGCATGTTTCACTGTTATCATGCAGATGTCGACCCCAAAAGAGTTTCTTACAGGAGAGAGGTTTTTTTTCTTAGTGTTACTAGACCCAGGACTTTGCATTCACTATATCTGGTCTCCCTACAGTACACAGAACATGAAAATGCAATTATGTTAGTAAATATAAACTGCTAAATACCTTTTTTCATCAGTGGTATATAGCAGTCTTGTGACTTCTATCAGTGTCTGGTTAAGGCTTGTAGGAGGAGTTTTCATTCTCCCCACAGAGTCCCATGAGGCTGCACGACCCCTGACCCTCTGTATGGACAGTGCTGATTGGCCCTGTGCTGATCATTTGCGCACTCCCAAGAAGAGAAGAAAAACTCTCTAGTAGTACACACCAAACTGAGCATGTGCAGCTTGCCCCCAGGGCTCTGTTCTATCAGAGGATAGGATTGGGGGCAGTGGAAGAAGGGGAGGATCAGAGAAGACAGGATCAAACAGCCTTTTTACACAATGCAGAGGATGAACCTTAGGTTCCACAATGAATATAACAAGCATTCTTTGCAGCATATACAGACTGATTTCACTGTTGTGGGTTTAGTAAAACATTAAGTGACGACTGTATGTCAATATGATCGCTAGATATAGAGATAGAGACAGACAATGGACAATATATTCTGACCTTGACTTTCCTCATAAAAGTTGAGTTTGTTTGAATATCATGGGTAACCTCACTGACCAATAAGTAGGCTAAGGAGGTGGAACCAGTCAAGGCCAAATTCAACTTTGAAGAGAGAAATTGAGATTTGAATTCGAGATGCACTGAAATTTCATCCGCCGTGAGGATAACAAGAATGCTTTACTGCATATAAAGACTGACTTTACTGTTATGGGTTTAGTAACACTTTAACTCCATAATAATGAGCAATTTAGATTCTCCATTGATTAGGTTGTAATGTACATGGACACCTTATATCTGTATTTTCCTGTATGGAGGGAACTTAGCTCTGCTTTTTGAAGTGCTCTATTTTATGCTGAATTTTTTATTTATTTTTTGATAAGTCCTTAGCGACTTGTTTTTCCCCAAATGACTAAGGCCTCATGTACACTGCTGCCGGTAAACGGACGTTTAAGAGCGTTTGGGCATTTTTTTCAACTGCTCCTGAACTCTCCTCTGTTATCTTATTAGTACATGTACACTGGGTCGTTTCTAGGCAGTTGCATTTAGAGGCATTTTTTTTTGGAACCCAAAAAAATGCGTTCAGAAGTTGGAGGCATTTCAAACGCTAAACGCGGCTCACCACATTTAGGCAAGTTTTTCGTCTAGTAGCGTTTTTAAAGGGAAACATTTTTTCTTTATTACTATGCTAAAAACCACACCAAAAACTAAATTATCACTTTATGCAAGCTTGAAATGTATTTGTGTGTGTGTATAATTATATATATATATATATATATATATATATATATATATATATATATAATTTAATAGGAGAGAAATATAAGGAGAGAGAGAGATAAATATACACACATACCTGAGAGTCACCAACAGACGTTCCTCTGGTGGCACGCTTTTCCTCATGTTGGTGTCCATGCATACTAGACGGGGGTCTAACCTTTTTTTCCAAGAGAACGTCAAAGGTGGCAATTGACATGCGTGTAAAATTAAAAAAATTCTCTGGGTAATTACGCAGCTGAACACATATGTTAGAAAAGTATCCTGTGGACATGCGTTGAACCATCAATGGATGTGTCCAGTGGCGACAAACTCTGGTCCTCTCACGTAATTTTCTACGTCTTTGGAGCCTTAGCAAAAAGCATCATCAGGAGCATTTCCTCACACATTTCCTCACACACGTTCATCATGGGATCCATATTAACAAACCAACCAAAAAATAACAGCTAGCTACAAGCACACTGCTTTATCAGCTGCTACTCACACTGTTCTCTCACAGAATGGCTGAAATAGTTAATAAATACTTGTTTTTAGTGCTTTCTAATCATTTGGGAGTGTCTCCTGAGGTTCTCTTTAGTAAACGTTCCTGAACGCAGACACGGCTTGTAAACGCTGCTAAACATACATTTTTGAACGTGGATTACTAGCTGTGATGTTCCAGCGTTCAGGAGAGGTTGAGAAACGTCCCGTGTACATGAAGTCTAATTCTCCTCCCATTTGAAGGCATTCTAACCTCCTGAGTACCTGTCACTTGAGTCCGGCCTAGTTGTCCTCTCAGGTTTCAGGCGATCTTTGCCTGATGGATGTTATGCTGCGGCCTCCTAACGTCCTGGCCCCGTTCTTTGCGAGTGGCACGAAATCCGAGGACACAACATGTAGTTTAATCTGTCCTGCGTGATATCCTAGATTCCAGTATAATCAGCCCTAGGGTGCAGAGCGAGGTGAGAGCCTGCAAGCATCCCTTCTGTGTTTGTCTCAATAGATCTGCCAATCTGCAAACATTATCAATTTGCCCTTGTGTATTGAGCGGCGTGGGAGGGAGAAATGGCAAGCTGAAAGGGAGAAATCTATTGAAAACAGCTGGAGGTCTCCTAGAGTTCCCTTTTTTGCTTTGCAAGTTTCATGTACAGTCGACCCTTGTATTCTCTTTAGTTATTTTTTTTTACGCTTGTGTTTTGTTCTTCATTTTGTGCCCTTTTTCTTGAGGCTTTTTGTGATTCGTTTTCTCTATTCTTGCAATTCAGGAAGTTTAGGGAAAATCCAGCTCTGGGGAAACAATACATTTAGAGAACTTTCTTATCTTTTTTTTTTTTTTTCAATTCTATTGTGTGAAAAATGTATTTTCCCATGCAGTCTATGTGCAAATCAGAAATATAAACCAATAGTGCCTAACTATCTCCAGTATGGCCCAGTACAAGCAAGCATTGTTTCATGTTTGAGGATCAATTGTGATATAGCTGCACCTTAACACAGTCAGAGTGTTGTCACCCTAGAACTAGAAGTTTGTTACTGGCAGGATCTCCAGGTAAAAAAAGAAAAGGGGGGAAACTATTGCAGCTACCAAACCGGATTCCCTGTTAAATTGCACCAATATACAACAGCCTTGAGTACCAGTTTATAGCTGCTGTCCAGCATTAAAATACTAATGGTTTGTTTAGCCCTCATTTACAATTTGCGGTTGGGAGGAGCGATAACAACTAGAGTCTAAACCACGTTCTTGCAGCAAAATTTATCCCCACTGACATGCTTGGCAAGCAGGATCAACTACTAAACACAACCTGTTCAACTGAATGGCGCTGCTCCGCAACTTCGCAATGTCACCACCCCTCCTTTCTACCTCGTCCAACCTCTGAAGGCAAAGCTTCTCTGAATGGCACATGTGCCTCATGGCCAACCTCTTGTGTCCATAATGCAACAGGGCAGCTGCTCAGCATGGGACCCGGAAGCTAGTGGAGATCACTGTACTAGTGGTGTCTACTTCAGTGGTTTTCAGGGGCATCGGCCAACTATGGTATGGTAACCAATCTGGTTGTGCCGATGCTAGTATCGGCGCTGGTACCGAGCATTTGCACGAGTACTTGATCTGTTACCTGGGCAGTCAGGGATGATTGGTGCTGTGGTGGTGGGGAGTTACAAGCACCAATCTCCCTGTATAGATTTCAATAAAGCAGCTGACAGCCACCCCCCCACCCCCCGCGGCTTTCAGCTGCTTTATTGAAATCTATTCAGGGAGATTGGTGATCGTAACTCTCCCCACCGCAGCACTGATCATCCCTGACTCTCCCCCCTGTGTCCTTCTCCATGTCCTCCTCATTGTGCTCCTCCTGTCCCCCCTCTGTCCTCCATGCTCCTTTGGTCCCCATCCATGTCCTCCGTGCTCCTCCGGTCCCCCCTGTCCCGGATCTGTCAGGATGGAGAGCCGAGGAAGGAGCTGGTAAATATGTAATTTACCAGTTCCTTCCTTTTCTAAATGCACAGAGTCAGTAATCACTGACTCTGTCCATTCATAACTGAGCATCGTAAACTGTGTTTACGGTGCTTCAGTTTATGAATGAACAGGAGCCTCTGTGTCCTGTCCATTAATCTTCAGTGCAGCTGAGGCTGCAGAGAAAATAACTGGGGAATCTGTGTCCTCTGTCCTTTTCCCTGTCTCAAAGGGGATAAAGTAAAACAAAAAAAAAACACTGACACCGTCCACTCCCCCCCAAATAAAGAAAGCATTGTAAAAAAAAAAAAAAAACGCAAAAAAAAATAAAATTGTGAAAAATAAAATTGTAAAAAAACAATAAATAAAAAAAAAACTGACACAGTCCACTGTCACATGACATAAAAAAAAAAGTATCGTTACTTGTACTTGGTCTTAAAAAAGTGGTATCGATGCAACCCTAGTAACCATGTATAAAATATCCATACCTGGAATTCTTCTTTAAAATTTTAAGTTTACCATCCCCCATGCTGAAGTTTTATTTAAAAGCATACTGGAAAATTAATTTTGTTAGCTTACCAGAAACTCAGCAAAGGTTTTGGCAAAGTTGCTGTACACATTGGTCTTATACAGGTTGATCCCCATATAAACAAGGCCTTCGTCCTTTAGTTCCTCTAACCATCTCCTGGTTTTGTAGATGCCAAATTTGTTTTTTGTTTTTGTTTTTTTATCCTTTTTATCCTTGCACTTAATGCAGAATACCAGCATGGAGCGTAAAGATGGCTTTCTAATAGGGCAGTGCATTGAAAAACATATCTGTTGCCCATGTTGTCACACTAGGAATGCATTTCTTTGTCAAGGTACTGATGGGTCCACCTAAAGAAGTTCATTTTGAAGAAGTTCATTTTCAAGGTACTGATATGAACGGGCTTTTAGATGTTCATTTTTTGCCAATCGGCTTTATTAATCTTTCTCTGTGGAACTTTTTTTTTTTTATCTCCTGCAGCCATTTTTTTTTTATTTCTTCCATAAAGACTAAAACAAATTGTGCAAGTCACACCGCTTTCCCCTCCAAGCTGCAGAAGTCTTTGTGATTTCTTTTCAATCTCGGCTTTACTATGGCCAACTCCTTGTTGATATTGATGACCCAGTATGACACATCTTAAGTCATTATTATTTCATTTAGTGGCTGTATGTATAGACCAAGTGGGAATCTGACTATCGATTGGCTGAATGGCTTGTAACATTGATTTATGAGTCAAGGATTTTGTGTGCTGAGCCAAACACAGTAGAGATTGCATCTTATGTGTCCATTGATTTTGTTTCAGATTTCACTTCGGAGTAATTAGACTATGATCTCACAGATGTTAACATTAAATTCACTTTCTGTACAAAACAAATCTCGTGGATTGTGCGGAATTTCCTTGCATGCTGCCATGTTTGCAGGAGGCTGGCCAGATGTGGTTGATCACAGTGCATGTGATTGAAGTTTTCCCATATGTTTCCTTGAAAAAAAGATTTCAGAAAGAAAGAAAAGTTCTACGTCATGGGTGCTCAACCTGTGGCCCTCCAGCTGTTGTGGAACTACAAGTCCCACAATGCCTCTGCCTTTGGGAGTCATGCTTGTAACTGTTAGCCTTGCAATGCCTTATTGGACTTGTAGTTCTGCAACAGCTGGAGGGCCACAAGTTGAGTACTTATATTTTACATGATGATATGGCCAGCTTTTGGCCCAGACTGGCATTTAAAAACTGTAGCCCATCTTGAGTTTTTGTAGCAGGTAGCGATCTACCCTTCAGCCTACTGTCCATTATTTGGCCTTTGTCAGATTGCGTTACTGTAAAGGCCATGGGCATGGGTCTTTTTCCTTTTGCTTTGCAGAAAAATTTCCGGTTAATAAAAATGTGTTCCCATAACCTGTGGACAGACACTCATTTAGTAACAATGAAGAAAAAAAATCCTTACCTTTTTGCAATGGGTCCACTTCCACGCTCCTGCTCATTTTGCCTTCAACATGTAGGCAAACATCAGCCCTCCAGCTGTTTTGGAACTACAAGTCCCATGAGGCTTTGCAAGACCCTGACAACCGCAATCATGACTCGCAGAGGCATGATGGAACTTGTACTTCTGCAACAGCTGTAGGGCATACACCTGGCCTTAGAAGATAATAAATAAGGTGATATTCTTGCCCTGTTTCTTTACACCCACAGGCTTCCTCGTCTTTATGTGAACAGTCGTCTTGAAGCCTCTTCCCTTTTTACTGCCCAACCCGTCGCAGCGCTCTAACGACAGCACATACAATGCAGGACCAGCAGTCCTACATTGTACGTGTGGATGTTGATGGGCCTTTTCACAACCTGAGATAGTTTGGACAGTGGTGGAGAGTGCCTGCTGCTGAGTAGCAAGGAATAAACGAAGTATATCACCCGAATCATGGTAAGTATTTTTCTTCCCTGGAGATCAACCGCCCATCCTTTACAGCCAAGGAAGCTGGCATTGTAGCCTCTGTTTGATCTGCATTTCCTGTGGTTCTGCAAATATGATCAGTTATGACACCAGCCATTTGATGGCTTGACAGTTCATTGAGCACAAACAGTTGTGACGGTTATCATTCATGGGATGTTTTGGGAAACTATTAAATCAGTTAGTTTAGCTCCACTTTAAGGCTTTTTTTAATCTTTTTTTTGCCAGCAACACCATTTCCTGTCCTAGGCTGACAACACTTGCTGCTATCTAAGGAGCAGCAGTGTCACCTTAGGCTGCTCTCCTGGTGTGGGATAAAAAGACCTCTCTTCTCTTCACATATACATTGCATAGAGGGGGGAAGGTTGATGACCATTCACAGGACACAGGATTTACAGAAAATGTTCTTGTGGCTGCTTAATTCCACTTTATTTAATGGTAAGGGCCGGTAAGCTGAAATATATTAAACGTTTACTATTGGGTTTAGATTTACTTTAAACACTAGGCTTGACAATTGACTAAACTGCCCATTTTCAAGCAGTCATCCTTATGTATTAAAAGACCCTAAGAAATTTAATTTTCTTGTTGCATTGCAAGAAAAAAATATGTGGAATTTAGCCTGGTTGCTAGAGGCAATGAGATCTTCTCCCCCTCAGTTTGGTAAATCCTGATAACCATTTCTGAGCAGGTGGTGCATATGATCACACCTGCATACCCGTGTCTCTCTTCCCACCAATACTTGGGGGACAAAGAATCCCAAGAAAGTGGCTTGTCGCCTTCCACATTAAAATAGGTTTATGCAAAGCTTTAACGCTGCAGCTGACAATCTTATCCCCTAACGTCACCTCTCTTGCCCCCTCTCAGCAGACAGCAAGCTCAGCACCAGCCTCGTCTTCATCCAAAATTCAGGTTGTTGGTTTTCAGTTTTTTTTTTTCTTTCTTTCTTTTTTGTTCCAGATGTCTTCACGGTTAGCACAGCGCAGGATTTTGGAAATTGGGGAATACGATCTGTTTGTATCACCAAATAAAGAGCCGTCTTAATAGATGCAGCTGCAGAAATGCCTTTAAGCCTGCCTGTGGTGTCCAACAGTATTAGCATATTTAACTTGCTTCTCAGCAGGGCACTAAGATGTAACAGTTGTAATTGACTTAAAGAATCTCTTCCATTTCCTTTTCACCCCCCCCCCCCCTCAGACTCGGCGAACTGGAGATGTCTTATTAGCCGCCGATCACCAATACGTGATCCAGAGGAGGCATAAATCATTAATAGGCTCTGCATTAACGTAATGCAGTTTAAAGGCAGAAGCGGGAAGTGAGGGGTGCAGCCACTTAGTACTGAGTTATGCGAATGTACGGGAGGAAGGTAACTGTTCCACTGGAGGGATGACTGCCTACGGCCTGGTGGGAGGGGACAAACGTAGGTAAGAGACCTGTATTATAGTATCACTGTTTACAAAAGAAGAGGATTATGTGAAGGAGTGTAAAGCTGGAAGCCATCTTGGCGCAGCAGCAATGTTTTTCTGTAAAATAATAATGTGATTTGAAATAGAGTATAAAGAGTTTGTATCTGTGGACCTGTGGCATTGTTAAAAGCTCAGATGTCAAGAGGTGACTGGGAAACTTCTGTGGTTTGTCTTTAGCAGAGGACTGCAAGAACTTGGGCTACTTTTGCTGGCTTAACTGTTGACTCTATACTTCAGACTGAAGGAATATCGGCCTACTTGTGCCTGGAGGTATTGGAAAATTCCTCTTGGGTATTTTTAAGTTTTAAGATGGTTCATGATTAATGTTGGGGCCAAAAAATCCTTCTAATGGATGTTGAAAAAATGTGTACATGCATTGAATAATTATGCTGTTTTGGTGGCTATGTTGGAGGGAGGAGTAGTACCTGAGAACTGAGGAGCTGCTTATCTTAGAAGCTTGGGAGGGTGGACACACAGCAGTAACTGACCTAAACTAATCCTAACTGGTCTATGTCATCTAAGAATGCTCAGTTGGAATGTGTTTTCCGAGGTCCCTATAGATATTCAAAGGTTCCAATTGGCTAATGCACGCCCTGCTGGCTCCCTTAGGGCAGAGGCAGCTGATAGATGACCAGATAGAGATCGCATATTCTTCTGAACATCCACTAAGTATTGGAGATAGGAATTCACCACCATACAGAGTTCAGAAGATAACTTTCAGTGAACTATGCTTAATCGCTTGCACAGCAAAAACAAAATGTAGTCTTGTCATTATGAGGAGTCATTTTCTAACCACCTTGAGGCATAAATTAAAATTCTACTTTCTTTGAGAGTGAGTTTTATGTTGCTCAATAGTCGCTTCTGAAGAGGCATTTCTCAAAAAATGGAGGACATCAGAAAGAATGATTGTCGGTAACCACCAGGTGTTAGTTTGGCAACTGTGCTAGAGATGACAATTCTGGTTGGATTGTTTACCATGGGTCACACCTTTTTTATACAGTTTATATATTGAGCATCTTCCACAAGAATCATCAGTGGTCCATAGCTGGTAATCCTGCCACTTCAGCACTGCGAGGAGAATTGTGCTTCAGACAATAAATTAAATTTAATAATTGAACATAAAATATAACAGAATGATTATGTAGCTTGGTTCAGGGTTGGCTGAAATCTGTATCCTCTCAGTAGCCTGGCGCCAAAGGCCTTATCATCACAGGTCTTTTCTATCAGATTATTGAATTCTGAAAAATAATTTAATGAAATGTGTACACCGGTCATCATTATGTGGGTTATCTTAAAGATAACAGATGTTTATGGCATTTTCAGAAGCCATTTTCAGTTGAGTTAATGTTCTTCCTGTTTTTTATGAGTCTGTGTAGTCCATTTTCTCTCTGCGGTCCTAAAACATACTGGTAGATTATTTGGCCACTTTAATAAGAACAGTGCACCTGGTGCTCGTCTTTTCAAATCTTTGGCCCGGCCGACTACTTTGATTAACGTTTGAAGTGCCACAAAGATCAATGAATCCTCTGCTGACTTTTTTTTCTTTCTGTGTATTAAGCTATATGGCTTAATACACATGCAAAATGTTGGAAGAAAAGTAAATTTCTAAAGTGAAAAAATAATAAAACCCAATTGTAAAGTTAAATAGAAACCAAGTTCCAAAAGACCCATAGAAAAAAGTGTGTTACTCAAATTTCTATCCATATGGTGAATAATTTGTGGGCTTCTGACCGTCATGCCTATGTGAGCTTGTTTGCTATTCCATTCTAAAACCTACCAATATGGAGTTGGCACCCTTTTTGCAGCTGTGATGGCCTCCACTGTTCTGGGAAGGCTTTACCACAAAAGGTTCGAGTGTGTCTGTGGGCGTTTGTGTTCATTCAATCCAACATCAGCCAAAGAGCATATGTGAGGTCAAGTATTATTGTTGGATGAGCAGACCTGGCTTAAAATTGGCATTCCTGGTCATCCCAAAAGTGTTGTGGCCCGCACAGAGCCCTGAGCTCAATCCTCTTGGAGCCTCTCAATGTGAAACTCGTCAAACCATGTCTTTATGGAGCTGGCTTTGTACACAGGGGCACAGTTGTGTCGGAACAGAAAAGAGCCTTCTATAAACAGTTGCCCCAAGGTTGGAAATGCACAGTTGTCTAAAAATGTCTTTTGTATGTAATTACCCTCCACTGGAAACACATAAATGTAATTATTTGGAAGGGTGGTTACATACATTTGGTCATATAGTTTAGATGTGATGCTCAGGTACCACATACCAAAGCCGGCCATAGGTGGTTCAAATCTTGGCTGGTTTAGCAAGGACCGGCCGAGACTCGAACCCTCTATTGACAGGCTTATTGTACCAAAGTCGATCCATCACTCAACTTCAGTACAGCCAGCATACCGGGTTTTTACATAAGGTTTATTGGCAGGGGCTATAGCCGGCAGTAATCGCTGTGTTCTCCTTTAGGGATGGCTCCCGTGTTTGCAGGAAAGA
Organism: Aquarana catesbeiana; assembly: GCF_042186555.1. Classification (NCBI taxonomy): domain Eukaryota; kingdom Metazoa; phylum Chordata; class Amphibia; order Anura; family Ranidae; genus Aquarana; species Aquarana catesbeiana. The sequence goes on along the minus strand of NC_133330.1, from coordinate 308,762,947 downwards.
AAATCGTATCGTCTATGGCCTGCACTGGATGTGTATTGGCCATGTAAAATTAAATATATTAATTTACACTCGGCTGCAGGAAGCTAATTTGTATATTTCTATTTTGTGCATACTGCTGTGGTTGGCATTATAGAGAAGACTTGCAAAACTGGATATGATGTAAGCCTCCAGATTAGCTTTATCTAAACGGAGTTCTCTTTTTATACTGACCCTAACTTTAGGGATGTGCTTTGTGGTTCTCTTACCAGAATCAGAGTGGAAATAACCAGTTTTCTTTTGGGGAAAATGGTGCTCTAATTTGGGAGTATGAAACGCATGACCAGTAAGTGGTATACAAAAGACTAAGAGCTTTATTTACCCCAACAACACCTTTTAAAACACGTCAACAATGCAGTCTACTGCATGAGGGTCAACAATGCAGTCTACTGCATGAGGGTTAACAAGTGTCAGTTTTTGCAAAATGTTGCATTTCGTGAGGTTTAAAAAAAAAAAAAAAAATGGCATTCTGAGGACCTGCACTCATCTCTAACCACAACTAGCTGTTTGACCTCTTTTTGTGGTGTTGGTTTATTGGCCGCTTATTCATCCATTGCTGACAGTATGATAATTTAGACTCATCTTCTGTTTTTATTGTTCTGCCTCACTGTTGTATGGAGAGGGCTTTGCAGCTGAATCAATAGATAGGACACATAAGTGAATATAGATTGTACCCGTGTGACCCACTTATGCAGAAGGTGTTAATGTGTCTAGCAGAGTGAAGACATGCCTTGAATGTCTCCTCCTTCACCACTAACATGGACCATATGTCCTTTGTTTGGTCACGTTTTCCAAGGTTCTTCTTTAAATTATCACTGCTCTCTTTTAGTGTGTGTGTTGGGGGAAGTGGAAACGTGTTTTTAATTATATTGTCTGAGGAAGTCAATGTTAGACCTGTCCACACGTCCTCTCAATTTTTTCTTTATGTCCTTCTTTTTAGCCTTAAGCTGTTCATCACCTGAGCTTGAGCACATGTATCTATTTGTATTACGTTATTGTTAGGTTCCTGAAGCACAGAGGTGGACATATTAATGCAGGATAGGAGAGCCAGTCGGATCAATTTAGGAGCCCACATTCAGTAAATGGTGGGTAGGCACATCCCTCCGTTGATGTCACTAGAAAAGGTTTAAACAAGATTTAGGAACCCTCTGAACTATATTATTTTATTTATTTAGTTTTTTGTTTTGGACATATGAAGCTTTAGTCTTGGCTTACAATTTGGTGGCCAAGGAGATGGTTTTTATGGAAATGTTGTCCAGTGTTGGAATGGCTAGTAGTTTGTATTATTTTTCCATTAGATGTCATATTATCCAGCTGTTTTTTGCTTCAGTTTTCTGCTTGTTGTAGGGCTTCTTGTAGTGTTGTGCTCGTGGGAGTGTGCCTGTTCGCAATTTTTGGAGACCACACTGTATAAAAGACCAATGATATGTCATATTGCTCCTGTTCAGGGCAAATTGCAAAATCTGCAAAACATGGAGTATATATTAAAAATGATCTATTTTGCTACCTGAAGAAGATCTGCCCAAATAGAAAAATTTGCAAATGGGGTTTCCTGGACAATCTGACAACCACAATAACAAGTTGTCATTTTTTTTAACTTACTGCTGTCACCTAGAAGAGCAGGGAAGAGTATGCATTCTGGCATCATAGCATTTCTATTGCAAGGTCTTCTATCGGTGTGACTGAACATCTACCGGTCATGTGCACAGTACCATCTGAAGGGGACAAGCACCCTGATAAGGTGGCAATGTATGCAGGGTTCATATTTTTGTGTGATTTAGATCTGCCAACAATGCTGTACAAAAGGAAAGCCAAAAAGGAATACCATCGGAAGGTAGTACTTCCTGGGATTCTTTAAGCTACCTCTATGACTATACCTTATATGGACACTTCCAATGTTAACAGGGAGCATAAGGTGCCTGTGCACACACCCTAAAAAAAATTGCTTTATCAATTTGTGGCAAAGCAGCAGGTTGGCTTTACCCCCCTATCCCCAGCAGCATGTACTTAAATTACCATTGTACTCTTCCCACTCTCTATTCAGCATGAGAACCTGAAGGAAACACTTGGTAGCTCATGTGACTCACTCTATATTACTTCAGTGGAACTATCGGCCAGGGGTCTTGTCTATATTCCCCTCTCACACGTACCTGGGAACAAAGGGTGCTGCAGCGACTACCAGCTGGTTACTGGAAACATCACAGATAAATGCACATATTCGTCAGCACACCAAGGATCCTCAAATGTTGTCCAAAGGTTTTTATTGCAGAAAGATCACATATGAGCGAGTGAAACGTTTCGAAGCCTCACAAGCCTGACAAAGGGGTCCTGCGAGGCTCCGAAACATTGCACTTGCTCATGTGATGTGATCTTTCTGCAATAAAAACCTTAGAGGATCCTTGGTGTGCTGGCAAATATGTGCATCTATTTGCCAGGGGGTTTGTAGACTGGGTAAGAAACATCTCCAGTGATTCATAGGGTACAAAGGGCTTTCATTCCTGGTAGCTGAATGGAGCAGCATAGAAATGAAAGCAAGATAACTATGAGGAATGCATGGGGAAAGCACAAAGTCGCTTTAAAGCAGGCATGTACAAATTAAACTCGAATTCCGAATCTAATCTGTCCAAATTGCCATAAGGCAATTTTTAAATGCCAAGCTTTAAAAATGAAGTGTCAGGTGTCTCCATTTTTTCAAGTTGAGCCTCAATGACGGTTTACCAGAGATGCAGCCTGCAGTGTCCATTATTCTGAGCTGAGAGCCATGTGTGGGAGGGGTAAAAATATGAGCCTATTTTCTTCATATGACCCGAAGATCGCCTCTCTTGTTGTTTTGATTCTTGATCATCCTGCAAACATATCTGAAATATTACATGCATGTAATAGGGTCCGTGTAAACATTCTATTTTCAGTAAGACTAAAAATGCTTCAGCACATTACAAGCAGCTCGGTTAAAGGGGGAGCTGTCAGGAGCGTAGAGATAGATTCCGGTAATTCATTGGTGAAGCAGAGAAAGGGAGAGAGAGGCTCGTGCTAAGCAGCAAGGCATTAACTGGCTTTTTATATGTCAGCATTATAGCGTCTATGATAGGCCTTTTACTCAACAAAGGAAGATCGTGATAAGATCTTTGCTGAAAAGATTCTAGTACAGGTTTATATCAGAAATGTCTGTTTTGTCCGGGTTATTGGCGTTTGGAAGGAAATTTATGATAGTCAGATTGGTTGGAAGGCACGGGAATATTTCAGTAAATTCCTGTGCTGCACTTTAAGTGGAGAGTTTATTATATGTATTAATCGAATCGAATGGCCAAACAAAACACAATAGTTATGGTACGCAGATAGGGAGATACTTTCTTTTCTTGCATATGCATGCATTTGCTTGTAGCGGGAAGAGAGATCTTTCTCATGCTCGAAGTACTAACAAACAGTCCAGTTACTTCATCAAAACCCTCCCCATTTCAGAATTAAAGTGTAAGTCCAGCCATTTTCTATTCTTTTTAGGTTTGGATAGTTTGGGTAACAAAACCACTGTTGGGTTTCTACTGCTGTGCTGTACTCCATTAGAGAGATTTCCCCTTCTCTGCCCCACATAGGAAGTAAACAGTTAATCTCCAACATCAACATAGAAATTGTTTTTTATTTTTTTTAATAGGGAAGTCTAGAACCTGCATCGACTTTTTATTGTGGTCATATTAACCCCTACTTTCTGTTTAGTAAAGCCTTTGTCACCAGCAAGTAGTCTGAAGCAGCCTTTCTTGACCTTTTCAACTCAGAGGAACCCTTGAAATTAATTTCTGCTCCCAGGGAACCCCCTGCTAAACATTACTATATCTACAATTCATGAAACATTAATGTGATGGTCAGTGGAAAGACTGTTCCTTGCACTTGTGGTCGTTGTGAAGAATTGCCCCCTTATATATAGCTAAAAAGATCATTTGTGTCAGTGGGAAATTATCTGAGAGGCAGAAATTACTCATTGCTCAAGGTAACCTCTGGAGGAACACTAGTTGAGAAACCTTGGTCTAAAGAAACCGTTCTCAACCATGGTGGGTTCCATGGAACAAACTATTTTTCTCCAGCGCTCAAAAGGACAGTCACCAGACCGGGATGTAATGCAGGTTCTATGTATCCTCCGGGACTATGCTTCAGCAGTGCTGCTCTCCTCAGACGGGAATCCAACTATACACTGTAAACACACACACGGGCGCAAATACCTGGTGCATTACCCATGGTTTATTAAAAGAAACCAAATAGCCAAATGAACACTCGCAAAAGACAGAAGTAATACGCATGACCACAATCTCCGATGGTCAATCAACGTGGCGACAAGTGACCAAACAATTGTCGTTGTTGGCAAGCTAACCAAATGCCAATTTCGTCACTCGTCGCCATGTTGATTGACCATCGGAGATTGTTGTCATGTGTATTACTTCTGTCTTTTGTGAGTATTCATTTGGCTGTTAGGCTTCTTTTAATAAACCTTGGATAATGTACTAGGCCTTTGCGCCCCCTGTGTGTTCTTTTATTGTGTTCCATAAAACCCTAAGGTTTCTCCAGAGGTTTTTGGGGATTCCTTGAGCTGTGGGTGTTTTGACCTTCCATCAAATGGTGCCTACATAGTTTGGGGCCCAATGCCACTTGGCAGAGCCAGTTGCATGACTCTAAATATTTTTACTGCTTGCAAGGGTGGAATGTTAACCACCTCTGTTGGGGGTACATACTTCTTACTGACTACAAATATAAGAGGCATTCTTCCAGAACAGCTCAGATAAATTAAATTGTAATATGGGTTCCCTGGGACCCTAAAATTATTTGAGGTTCCTCTGATAAAAAAAAAAAAACTTTGAGAAAGGCTGGTCTAAAGCAAAGCGGCAACCACATCCAGACTGATGATATGGAATTTTATGGTTTATTTTTTAATCTGCTTGTTGGACTGCTTTGTGTGTGGCCTTTACGTTTCATGGGATTGAGGTGCTCCCCTTTTCAGGGTGTGGTGGATGCTGAAATCTGTGTTTGAGCTGGATCTGAGAAATAGGCTGTAATAGCTTTCCCAGTGTGTACAGGTCTCATAGATCTAATGACCCATTTAGAGCTATGCTGTGCATATAGGTGCAGGTTTTCTTTCTTCCTTTTTTTTTTTTTTTTTTTTCGGGGGCAGGTGCATTGCATGTGTAAAAAAAGAAAGGAGGGCGCACCGACCTTGTGCATTACCAAAGATAACATTTACTGTTATAACATAACTGTAACAGCAGTAGTCATACTCACAAACACAACGTGATAAAAAGGCTTTTCCGTACACCAGCAAATGGAACCGTGTCTCTAGACACCTGCAACTTGGACCAAATGTTGAGGGGGACCAGATGGCATCGCAAACGGCTTACGCGTTTCGAGGGAAGACCCTCTTCCTCAGAGCCAAAGCGGTAAACGACTGGCCTCCTCCAGGTACCTCCTATATATGTCCACATACACAAGTCCAGGCAGACCCCCACTAGATCGTGCCCCACCCCTCAGCGAGGGCGCCACCCACTATGTGGATAAATCGGGAGTGTATGCTACTACTCAACCATGGAAGTGTCCCCAGCCTGTGAACAGGGAGCCCGAGTCCCATATCAGAGTTAGGGAGCAGCGCAGGTATGCATATTAACTACAATTAGTGACTACATGCAGCATTTACACTATAACATGATTTTTGATTGTTATTATTACCATTAACATTGGTCCACATAGTGGGTGGTGCCCTCACTGAGGGGTTGGGCACGATCTGGTGGGGGTCTGCTTGGACGTGTGTATGTGAACATATATAGAGGTAACCGGAGGAGGCCAGTTGTTCACCGCCTTGACTCTGAGGAAGAGGGCCCTCCTCAACATCTGGTCCAGGTTGCAGGTATCTAGAGACACGGTTCCATTTGCTGGTGTGCTGACAAGCCTTTTTATCACGTTTTGTGAGTATGACTACTACTGTTACAGTTTTTAATAAATTTTATCTTTTGTAAATATCTTTGGTATCTTTCAGTGCACCCTCCTTTCTTTTTTATGTTTTAGTTCTAAGGATACCCATTGTTCTGAGGAGGGCAGCAAGACCATTGACATTCCACATTCTAGCTGCACCACCCACCTGTAGACTAAGCCCCCAAGTGCAGGAAATTGTTTTGTGTTTTTTTGCATTGCATGTGTGTTGTGTGCGTTTTTCAATTTAGATTGGGTAAAGGTAACAGCAATTTACCAAGGGTTGACAGCTATTGACCATGTTAACACATGTTGCATGTTATATGTGTTTTGATACTCTATGTTGACTTCTTTAGACCCAATGTGCTAAAATTCAGGAAAAAAATGACACGCCTTATTTTTTAAAATGCACAGCACTGTAACTCTGGGATGGGAACAGACTCTGTTTTCATTATGGGGAAGATGGAGATATGTGTTCTAGCACTTTAAAACACGTCAGTGTAAATGGGCCCTCTTAAGCAGGAGTCTGATCTGCTGCTAAGGGTTTCTGCCCACCATTGCTCTTTTTACTGCAAGTCTGATTTAGTATTTTACAATACCAAAAGCTTCTGTATCTGGAATGCAGCTAGCATTCCGTAATTGTATATGCGCTGTTAAGCAGAAAGCGCATTTAAATATATTTTTTACTTTAGTTCATGTTCCCACGTGTCTTATGTTGTAAAGGACTACAGATTGTTTAATGTAAAAAAGAAAACCTGCAGAATGTCTGCTCCCAGACAATGCATACATTCTTTCAATTTTCTATGCATTTAACATTAGCTAGGTTCCATGATCGGCTGTGACTCCATTTTGTTTGTGTTGACTTTAGTCTTTCCTTTGTAGTGTGCCATGTTGTGTTGTCTGAACTTTAGGGGAAGAATTTCAGCTTGACAGGCTGAACTCTTCTTAGGAATGCACAGAATTTTAAGGGTTATTTAAGCATTATTCTTCCTATTGTCTAACTACCAAGTACCATATGTAAATGTAGCATTACATCTCAGCTGGAATATCCTGTTTCAACATATTTCATTTTTGCGTTCTGAGTCAAAGCAGTCATGGGGTTGGTTAAAGTGCACCGGTCCCCTAAATACTGGTGACAAGTGAATCATGGATTCCAGTTATTTGGTTTAGAAATAAAACTGGCTGTGTATGAATTTATATGCTAAAATCTCATTGCCCCAGCTTGCAAAATGGCTACCTCTTCTGTTCTCCTCACTGGTGATTCCAGTTCTTAGTAAATAAAAGAAGTGGCTAACATCTCTGAGGGAAACCCTGGCAGTGTTGGCTTTCAAAATGGCTTCTAAACGGGACTTTAGAAACACATTTGCTAGAAGTAAGCAACCTCTGTGAGACAAATGGCAGCAGTAGACTATATTAGGGGACTACCTTTGGCATCAAAATGACTGTCCTGGTGTACCTCAAAAACATCACACTTCTGTATTAAATTGTACGTTTCTAAAATGGCTGCTTGTGATTTTATATAATCGCCCTATAATGCATTATTTTTTTTCCCCTTGTGTATTATCCTACTGATTATCTATTGTTCTCTTTCAGGCATGAATAATGTCTACTCCTCTCCTCAATGAAGTTGGTCTTCTCTGACTGGATTCTTTAAGGAATACAAAGAAATCATTACGAGGGATCAATAATGGTGTCTCCTGGCGGCAGAATGCAAACCCATTGGTTGTTCCTTCTTATTGCCATCTTGCAGTGTACAGAAGGTAAGAGTCTCTGTCTAATAAATGACAGCAGGGCTATTCATGGTTCTGACAAGTTGTTTCTTGATTTGTGATTTATGCAGGTCATGGACTGCAACTTCCTTTTGTTGTGGGAATGTAGTGTTCTATAAAAAATAAAATGGATATAAGGAGACACGGGTCTAACAGAGTACAGAGCAATATGTAAAATCTGGTAAACCTGGACAACCGATCAGCAACCTTCTTTTATTCTGTGTGGTTGTTGAGGGTGCCGTGAGTATTGGCCACCCTCCTTCTCCTTGCATTATGGAATAAGTTAGGCCACCTGACAGATTATTGTCTACCTGAGGTAGGCTTTATAATGAACGTCTGTCAAAAAAAACACCAATCTGTATTTCCTAAGATGTGAAGAGACAGAACATTGAAGAGCAATGTCAGGAGACACTGGCTTATTCCGAAATGTGCTGCTAAAAGCATTGTCGGTGTCGTAGTCTTGGTAGCCTGTAGCAACTAATGTGATCAGCTTAGCATAGTCATTGAACAATAATTTGAAGAATTGCTACGGAGCACTGTACTGTCCACATTACCCCTTTTGAAGGCCAACTCAGTTGACATTTGAGTTTGGCATGGCACCTGGCAAGCTGGAATACATATATACACATTGGCTGGTTCTTGTATCTCTGTAGGATTTTAGTGGCAGGATATCCTCATCAGAATTGCCAGTCCTGCCCATTGTAGAGCCAAATGAATGATGATGCACCATCAAATAAATACAAAGCCTTTTGACTCTTCGTACAATGTGCTCCTCACCCACCACACATTGGTGCCACATTACCAATAGACCATACCATGCTTTTTTACCCCATGATTTTAGTAGAGCATATCCTGACTGGTTCAGTCGCCTAGGACCAATCTATGATCCCTCAAATTTCACCACCCTTTTGAACACCCACAATATTTGCTCTGAGCCATCTGGCACTACCCAAAATCGAGTACCACCTTATGCCCCAGGATGTTCTACCAAAAGGTTTCTTTAGTATAAAAATAATTAGGCAAGTAGTAGACACAAGATGGATATCCTGCCATCAAAACCTCAGAGATCAGAGTCTAGCAGAAGGTTCAAGCTGCTGGTGCCCACCCTGACATTCCTTTTAGGTTGAGATATACCTGAAAGACTTGGTTTGACTCTGTTGGTCTTTTAATTTTTTTTCTTAATGTCTTAATCACAAAAATTAGATTGTCCTCTTATCCAGAGGAGCAGCTCCTGAAAAGCTGACTTGCTATAAAACACCCATTTCAATAATCTTAGAAACCGCCAACCTGGGGAATTCACAGTGACAAAATAATGCCTTTATGTTATTATCAATTTGATTTGCATTCCGCAAATGTGAACTTGGCGTCGCTAATTTACATGTCTTTCAAGCTACCTTTAACTGGGGCAGCTTTAAACCACAAATTCTCAAGACTGCGATATTTGCAGCACTGTGGGGTAATCGCAGGGACCGCTTCCTTTCCATTTTTTTTTTTTTTTTTTTTCTCCTGCATTTTTTTTTTTCTTTCAGGTCCCAAGGTTGTAATTCATCAGTCACAAAATCTGCTTCTCCCGCAGGTGACACGCCATGCTGATAGCGATACCAGACACCCGTGTGGGTGCTGGATTATGGATTGAAATTCTTGTTTATCTTTAGGCAGAAGTCATTCCTGGGATTCGGTTGTCTAAAGGCACAGAGGTCTTTTTGTGTCTGTAGTAACATGAATCTTTGTTTAGATTGAACGTGAAGGATTGTGTTTTTTGACATCCCTTCTGTATTATTAATCTGCTTGCTACTTCTCTAACTGGAAGTCAAGTCAACAAAGAACAGTTTAGTGATTTTTATATTTCTTGCTAATCAATGCATCCCTATAATTCTCAACCAAAAAAAGTTGGAAAGTACTCAAATTTAGTTTTCTCTGACACATTTTAAGAACACTCCACTGCTGAAGGACTTTTAGCAAACCAGGTTGCTTTTGGTAAGCGATTTAAGGTCCCCTACTACAATATCGTGGCCGCAGTACCCTAGTGATCGGTTTAACAAAAAATACACCTCTTGGAACATATTCCCTTAAAAAAAAGTCATATGTAACCTGAGGATTGAATGCTACATTCCAAAAGGACAGCAGATTCATTTAGTTTATTTTTACAATGTATTATAGAGGTTTTTAAAGAACCGTAAGACGTTGAGAGCATCTCTCTACAGTTTCATGGAGGGGTTATTCTGCTGTGTGAGCCTAATGTAGATCTTTCTTCCCCTGCTGTGTATAGCCTAAGCTGCCGGCTCTTAGGGAGTACAGCTCACAGGAAGTGTATTTACTGAGTTAATTCTGGTGACTTTGAGCGTGATTGCTGAATCCCTGGACTTCCAAAACTGCACTCTTCCTACTTCGTTTTGTGCAGTTTTTATTTTAGTACGGATATTCCTAGGACATGTCTAGTGTGTTTGTACGTTCTTTATTATTTTGAGAGCTAAAGATTTAAAATGTTCAAGGTATTTAATTTATTTTAACTTTAAGTCCGATTTAAATATTAAGGTTGAATCCCTGAACTTGCAAACTGCGCTTTTCCTACTTTTTTAATTGTGCAGTTTTTATTTTAGTACAATAGTGTGTTTTGTATGATTTTTATGTTGAGGGCTAAATAAATAAATAAATAAATATTAAACATTTCAATATATTCAGTAGTGGTGCACCAAAATGAAAATTCTGGACCAAAACCCAAAATTCAGGATGCACTTGGCCAAAAACCGAAATGGACAGTTTTTTAAAATTTTTTTTTTAAATATCTATTTTTATATATACAGTAAAACCTTGGTTTGAGAGTGCTTTGCGAGACAAGCAACATTTTTTAAAATAAATTTTGACTTGATAAATAAGCAATGTCTTGATATACAAGTAGCGTCATGTCACAACTGAGTATAAAAGAGAATAATGGCACCTTTAAGTGTAGCAATATGATTACATTTAATGAAGGTACAACATTTAGAACATGTAGAAAGAGGCACATCTAAGTATGCAGGCATCCGGGGTAAAGCTGTCCACATAGACCATCCTCCTCACCGCCATTGACTTCGTCCCTTCCATGCTGTGCTCCACGAGCGTTTCAAGCCATGCTTTTAGCTCGCTCTACTGCAGAGTAGTTTTCCCGGTCACGATTGCAGACTGACAGCGGTGAGAGACGGCGGTTCGGAGGGCGGTCTATGTGGACAGCTTTACCCCGGATGCCTGCATACTTGGATGCCCCTCTTTTAATCATCAACCATGTGAGTTGCTAAATGTTGTACCTTCAATAAATGTAACCATATTGCTACACTGAGGCGCCTCTCTTCTCTTTTATACTCCTATAGCTCCTGTTGGATTTTGCTTCCAATCCCCTTGTAGAGGCTTCCATTTATGGATGGACATTTTATGGTTACACAACCTGGTCACATTGCTATAATCTTTTTATATGGACTATAAACTGAAGGACTTATGAATAAATGGTTGTGGAACGAATCATTGGAGATTCCATTATTTATGGGGAAATAATATGGTGAAATTCGCTTTGATATACAAGTGCTTTGGATTACAAGCATGTTTCCGGAACGAACTATGCTCGCAATGCAAGGATTTACTGTATAATTGTATTTTGTAAGACTTTTTAAAAAAATTAATATCATGAATTGAAATGAATATGAATTTAATATCTGTACCTTTTCGACCGATAGGCTGCTTTCACACTGAGCAGTTTTTGAATCGCTTTTGCGTCTATAAAAAAAAAAAAGTGCAAGAAAAACTCAAGAAAAATACATCCCTTAAAATGCTATGTATGTCTTCACACTGGTCTGTCGCATTTCTGTTGCGGTGTTAAAAATCCAGCTTGCTGCATTTTTGGTGCATATTTGGTTAGTTAAAAAAAACTGCACCAAAACAACCTTCCCCATTAAAATGCATTGTAAACAAGGCACCTGTGTTGCGTTTTTAATGCATTTTTTTTAGTCACATGACCTATGAAAAACGCACTGTAAACACAGCAAAATTGAACACGTTTTTTGACGACCATTATCGGCACCTTTTTATTCCATTGGCAAAATGCTGATAACTCTATTTTCGGACGATAATTTTCGGGAGCCGATCTAGACCGGTGCATCGCTATTCAGTTAACTTTTCGTCAGTTAAAAATGTAAGTGTATCTAAAGCATTTTTTGTTCCCCTACGTGTCCTCGTGATCATTTGTCCTAGATACTTAAAGTGTAAAAAAAAAAAAGCCAAATTTAAGTTGTCAGAAATCAGAAGCTTAATTACCAGTAAACATCCTATTTCAGCCATCTCTATAATTTTCTTAAAATAAGTCATCTTCTTCCAACTGCGACACATCTCTGGCATTTGTGGCCATTTCAGGGTTTGAATAATAAATCAAATTATATTAGTGTTTTTTTTTTTATTGTGTCCTATAATTGCTTTACAAAAAAAAAAAAAAAATGCGTTTTGATAGTGGGTATTTTATTTAATTTTTTTCAAATTTCTTATCGCACTATTTTTGACAGATATTTTGACAAATGGTTTGAAAATTAAATCCTTAATAAGTGGCAAGAAATGGAAGGAAAATCCTATTAAACACATTTTCAACAGCAGAAAATGTGTGACTTTTGTTTTATTAAAGAGATAATTTTAGTGACGAGGTTAAGATCAGCCACCCGTTTATTTGTTTTTTTTTTTTTTTTCTCCTTTTTAAATAAAAATTAAATTGTTGATTTCGGAGCACTCTTTGAGCTTTGCTGCGGGAAATGTGAAGAACAGTTCAGCCACCTTGACTGGACTGGGTTTCTAATAGCTAATTAACCTTCAGCAAATAAATGGCACAGCCACATGACTGTGGTGTTCATATAAAAAAGTGTGTTTTTGCTTCAGCTATATGCTCCAGCTATTGTGAAACTTTTTTTTTTTTTTTTTTGTAGAAGTCTTGTTTAAATGGAAATGTTGCAGGAATGCACGCCAGTTGTCGGTGGGTGATTATTTTAAACCATGTATACGAGGGATTAGGCACTTGAGGGGGGTTCCATTACACTAGGAGGATGTGTACTCAAAAACATCAAATTTCAAAACTCACTCTCTCTCTCTAATCCGCCAGAAGAAATATTTCAGTTTAAGTTCTTAAACACCAAAAAGAAGATTGTTCTAAGAAAATAAACCTGGAATGTTGCGTTCTTGTAGCCACTTTTGTAGAACTCAAGCTTGGTTAGGTTATAACGAGCTGTTTTTGAAAGTCCATTCCTTTACTCTTGGAATACAAGGGATGATATTAGCTGCTTTTCCTATGACAATTAGATATTTAAGGGGTGACGCCAACCAAAACTAATGTGTTTGGTGGATGCTGGTGTGTTAAACCATCCATCAAGTTATTATTTTTTTTTTTTTTTTTGTTTTTTTTAAAGCTCAACTTTGGGCAACTGAAAAAAATATTCCTTGCTGTGGCTGCGCCCGTACTGCAAGGGTTAATTTATTTTTTTTAAGACTTGGGGAACAAAAAAAGGATTTACTTGCATGATATTACGCTCCTTCACGCTGCTAGACCGTTCCCCACAGCATGTTCTCCACCATGCTCTAGCAGTCTAGAATTCTAACCTCATCAAGACCAAAACTGAGTCCCTTGGCGTCATCCCGTCCAATGGAGGACTATGAACAGTCTACCACTGACCCGGAGGATCTGTTAAGTAAACAACGTGTTTCTCTTCTCCCCTAGACAAAGCAAATAATTTAACCCTTACCGTGCGGGTGCAACTCCACAGCAAGAGATCATTTTAAAAATGTTGCTAGAGTTGGGCTTTAAATATTGTGAGAACCAAGTTTCTGGTTTAACATACCTGCTGTGGCCTTTTATGTGGGGCTCCCACTCTTCTGGAACTTTTTTTTTTTTTTCTCCATTTATTTTAGTCTATGGAGAATGCAATTAAAAGATCAAGGACCATGCATCGGTCAATAAGAACAGGCTTACAGACACATAAGCAAGAGGATGACTGATCCAGATAGGCTCTGTCTATAGCTAAACTGAATACTTTTGGATAAACCAACCTTTTAATATTTATTGCGGTCATAAAAATGCATGCAGAAGTTTAAAAAAAAAGAAGGGTTTTCCCATTGTTTTGAAGAGATTTTCGCTTTCTTTTTATGTTTTTGGGACATCAAAAAAAGAGAAACACATATATTTTAATGGATAGCGTGCATCAGCAAATTAGAGGTATGGTGCACTTGGCCGAAAAATGGAAAAAAAAATATGTATAATTGTATTCATCTTTTTTAAATTCATGATATTAATTAAATTGTAGGATTTTTTTTGTCGGCCATTACTGGCACCTTTAGCGCAGGAACGCAAGAAAAATATACCCATTTTAAATTCTATGTATGTCTTCACACTGTTTGCTGCATTTTTGGTCAGAACAGCACCAAAAAACGCATCTCCCCGTGTTACATTTTTTTTTATGCGTTTTTTTGAGTCACATGACCTATGAAAAACACACTATAAGCACACCAAAATGAAGGCAAAATTGTGTGCGTTTTTTTTTTTTTTTTCGGCACTTTTGTCTGTACCTTTTTACTCTTATCGGCAAAATACCGATGACACCATGTGTTTCGGCCGCCAAAATTTTGGTGCAACTCTGCAGCAAATACTGGGTATCATTCGGCTTGTTTGTAATCTTCGAGCTGATCAGTCTACTCATTCGTTCAATTTTCGTCTCAGCCAAAAGCCTCAAGCTTAGTATCTGTTCAGTCCTGCAGACCTGCAGCTGGAGTTGGTTTTTATTTTATTATTTTTTATTTTTTTTTTCTTGAGAGAGAGAATTAAATATCTAGGTAAAATCACGAGTTATTTCTGGAGGTAAGAACATTGTACAAGCTTTCATATGTGGATATTAAGATGGCTTAGGGCCACAAAAGCCACGTGAAAGCACATTCACGTCGCTTACAGCTTACTTGAGGAGAGGGAACCAGCGCCAAAGGCAACACTGTAAAAATTAGTAGCACCTAATATGAATGAAAAAGTGTTAAACTGGAAATAAGCGTTTGTGCTAAAGACGTGAACTCGGATGACTGTTGGAACTGTCCCTTCTAACTTCGTAATGGAAATGTTGTGTACTTTTTTTTTTTTTTTTTCTCTGTAAGATCGTGCAGCTGTTTCAGAAAATGAAATTAATTCCCCGCTGCTAATCTTGTATGTTTTCTGTATAATTTTAAGGGATTGCAGGTGTCTGCAAATTACTCATTATGCCATAATGAATATTTTTCCCTTTGCTCAGAAGATTAGACATGGCTAATCTCTCACACTCCAGCTGTTGGGGAACTACAAGATGCAGCAGGTCCTGAAGGCCTTGTTACAGTTACAGGGAAAGGAAAAAAATATTATTGGACAGCAACTTTGTAGTATGGCTTAGAGATTTATGGGGTTCTGCTACCTGACTTAGAGATAGATCTCAAAATTGCCCGAGATTGACCCCTATATGTCAAGCAATAGATTCTCATGGAGTAAACACTCCGCAGCAGGGCGGCTAGATAAACCATACGTGTTTGACATTACACCATCATCCATTGTGAATCATTGGTCTCTGCTTAGCCTGTAAACTTAAGCTGGTTTTCAAGTGTCAATGGATAATGGGTGAATCGTTTGTTCTTTGAGGAAAAAAAAATTCTTTTATGTAACCCAACCCTTAATCTACCTGTGCGTGATGCAGTTTGTGCCAGTGATTCTATGCTTTGAAGAGTCAGATCTAAGTCCGTTAATATCATAACGAGGCTTTATTAGGAAACCTAGAAAGTTTGCAAAAATTCTGCACGTTCCGAAAAAATGTCTCTGGTTCAAGAGTATAATCTTTGAGGAAAGGAACGTAAGCGGTAAGAAAACAAAATGTTTCTCGTACATTCAGAATGTTACAAATTAAATGTATAAAATGATTGCAGAGGTTGCTGGACCGTTGAAGGGGGGGGATTGTTCTCCAAATGGGAAACTATCAAGTCCTTCACTATTGGTGATGAAAGCTTTGACCATCCATGTCGTAGAATTAACATTTTTATAGCCGTGTTCAGCTGCCTTTTCCGAATACAAAAGGTTAATCTCATTTTCAGTGCGTTCCGCCCGTTGTATAACCAAATACTTTTTTGAGTGGCACATGGAAGGATATTCTCCGACAGATCACGCAGTTGGTTACTCGATAAACATCAGCCAGTTTCTGTTGCTTAAAGGGCCTCCACCGCGTTAGTTCCAGTGGTTAGCGCATATCTTGCTGTGGGCAAGAGAAGTCATCGTTGAGAATGTAGTCTTTGTAACCAGCAGTGGTAAAATAAATTCCGCCTTTGCCAAGAACAGTTTCCACTATAAAGCCAATATTTATATACGAGGATAGGAAAGGAATGAAAATGTGAAAAAATTTTGGACTGGATGTCTACATAACTGATTGACGCTTTTACAATGACCATTCTCACAAAGGCACTTACTTTGTAAGCTTTTTGTTCTTGCTGTGTCTTAAGGTTCTCTTTTGGCTTTTTTTTTTTTTCCCTGAGTTCTTACTAGTCGTTACCTTTCAGGAAATTCCCGTAATTTTTTCTTATTACTTAAGTAATCAGTTGGCTGCAAATAATGGGGGAAAAAGAACCAGTTCTTTCATGTGACTCAAAAGTAAATACACAGAGAGACAGTTAACCTAATTTTTACAAGCTTATAAAAAGAGACCAAAGATCAGAATAAATGTATTCGGATAAAAGGGAAAAAAAAAATGTTCACATTCCCGGGGGTGGTATGGTAAAACGGAGGAGGAAATCAAGGCTGAATTCAAACGACTTGAGATACCACATTCTGACCAAACCCAAATTACTGAGAGAGAAACTCCCAATTATAAAAATTGCTCTCAAATTGCACATCTGCTATAACTTTTATCA
>NC_133330.1:308671292-308743792 GCF_042186555.1 Aquarana catesbeiana | reverse complement strand
GTTGCTGTGGAAATGAGAACGGTTCGTGTTGCTACATGCAAGGGTAAAGCTATCTTAAGGCAAAATGACACACATTAAAATGCTTTGTCTGCTAAAACAGTTTTTTTTCCCTCCTTTTGTCTCTTGAACTTTCCTACGTGAGTTTAAGGCGATCATCGTAGCTTGAAAAGTCTGTCTTTGCGTGGTGTGGCTTAGTCCTGATGATTGCATATTCATTTTTCCCTTTTTTTTTTTTTTTTTTTTTTTTTTTGCGTAGAGGGCATGTGCTCTGTACATTATTACTGAAAACCTATTTTATTTTATATTTTTTTGGATAGTGTTAAGGAATTTAGAACCTCTGTCATGCTTTTGTTTTTCTGTGTCCGTGTTAGGGAGACTCCCTGTCTCTATTTGGCCTGGTGATCAGACATCTGTCACGAGGGCACTTTCCTTACCTTGGCACCTTGGAAATATTTCCTCCCTCGTGTTTTGTTGCCATCTATAGGATAGAAGTTGAGAAATATCCCTAGTGGGACACGGATGGCAAAAGCTGACCGGGGTTTTAAAGTACTAAAGCAGTGGTCTCTAAACTGTGACCACTTAAAATGCATTTAAATAAGTTGCGCTCATATACAGTGTGAGTGATCACAAAAAAAGATTAAATAAAAGAAAAAAAGTGCAACACAAATATAAGTCTATAAGTTAGGACTCTGCATAAAAAGAAATGAAAAAAACAGTCCACACATAAAGGATTCCACAGTGTGAGAGGGGGGTGATTCCAATGAGGTGATGAACTCCAGCTCACTTCCACCGCCACCAAGGAGATGGGGGGTATCTTGAATAGAAAAAACCCACTCGATACGTGGGGACTCTTACCGGAACTGGTGGACCCCCTAAAGAGCAAGGTCATATACACCAGCAGACTTGGCCCTCTGCAGGGTCTATAGGTCCTCCTGGTCACTGGAGCTCTCCAACGGTGGCTGGAAGTCGTCCTCCTCCTCCTCAATATCCAACTTGAAAATGGGAAATCACGTCTCGCTATAGTATTTTCTAAGCATGAAATCTCCTGCCCCACATCACAAAGCATCTAATCTTGTATTACTATCACTTATTATTATCGACAACTGTAACATCCATCACTTTTGTTATTCTGAAGAAATCGATGTGTGTTTGTGTGTGCCTCTGTCTTTTATGGCCGACTTAAAGCAGACCATTTTTTTTTCAACTTTTCATCTATTAAATCTTCTACCTTTGTTGTTTTTAACTTTTGGATAGTAAAATATTTTTTTTTTCTGCCAGTAAATACCTTATACAGCCCACTTCCTGTTTCTTGTCTGGTCATTAGCCTAGGCTTATGACATCATGCATAGCTATCTCTGAGTTTTCCAGAAAGGGAGGAGGGGGGGGGGGGGGGCGGTGAGTCCTAAGAGGGCCAATGAGAGCTGCAGAGCTGAAGGAGTGCCTCTGTGTGTCTGTGTAAATCCAGGAAGTGAACAGGCAACAGCTTCAGCTGCCCACAGTTAAAATGGATGCAGCCAGACTCAGTGGAGGGAGATTTCTGCAGCATATTTGGCAAGTACAGAATCCCAGTATATATAAAATAATATGCAAAGTGGTTGGAGGGAAGCTTCAGAATGGCAAAGATGTTTTTATTACAAATTATGTGAGCAGACTGCAGTTCCTTTGCATATTCATGCCCAGACATGTCATTGCTTTCTTTTATTATATGAGCGTACTTAGTGTTACTAAACCCACAACAGTAAAATCAGTCTGTATCTGCAGTAAAGCATGCTTATTATACTCTCACTGGTACCCACCATGGCACATAAAGGGTTAATCCCCCGCCGTGTGTAAAAAGGATTTTTGATCCGGTCTTCTCTGATCCCCCCCTTCCTCCACATTCCCCACTCCATCTGCCGATAGAACAGAGCCTTAGGGCACTACTCTGCACATGCTCAGTTTGTGTCTTGCTAGAAGGTTGTTTTTTTTTTTTTTTTGTCTTGGGAGGGTGCATGTGATCAGCACAGGGCCAATCAGCACTGTTCAGACAGAGGGTCGGGGTACTGCAGCCTCATAGGACAGTCAGAGGAGAATGAAGACTCCTCCTACAAGCTTTAACCAGACACTGATAGAAGTCAGAAGACTGGTATATACGGCTGATGAGAAAAGGTATTTAGCAGTTTATATTTACTAAAATAATTGTATTTCCATGTTCTGTGTAGTCTGGGAGACCAGGTATAGTGAATGCAGGGTCCTGGGTTTAGTAACACTTTAAGAATGGGTCCAGTGGAACTCAATGGGAACCTGCAATCCAAGGAGCCACACTTACAAGGGAAATCGGGTCCAGCGATTAGGCTGAAAAAAGACACAAGTCCATCAAGTTCAACAAATAGAAAAAAATAGAAAATCTCCATACCAAGAACCTACTTAAACCCATGGCTCAGCTAAAGACCTGCTCCTTTTATCATACATGGACAACCCTGGTGCTGGCTACCACAGTCCGTGTCCACTCTCTGTCAAAAATATTAAAAATGTAAATGTAAGTGGACCTTCTTTCTGTGTTGGATAATTGTCACAAAAAAAACTGCGTACAATGTCTCCACCCGCAGACAACCTTTCTTGATGCATTTTACCACTGCTGGACTTCCACTGTCCTTGTCAGCAAGCCAGCAGTGGTGAAAAGCATCAAAGTTGGTTTCGGGTGGAGATATTACATGTGGTCTTTTTGACAATCAAATACAGAAAGAAGATCTCCATATACAAAATCCTATACCCTTAGATAATCCACAGGAAGGCAAAATAACTCCAATAAAACATGATTGCTCCAGTGGGGGGGGGGGGAATAAAAATTCTTTCCTGATCTCCCAGAGACAATCGGATATTCCCTGGATCAACTACCTCAGTAGAACCCTCAGAAGAATTAAAACTCAAAGTTCTGCCATAAGCAACTTCTCTTGATTTAAAAAAGGGTCCAGTTTCACTTTACCTTCTCTGTCCAAAAATGGAGAAAAAATGGTTTTAGATTATACTTTAAATACGTTTTTGCCTCAGCCTGAGCAGATTTGGCCAGCTTTCATGGACTACTAGTCCCAGCAGATCCTGCAGATGTATGTATTTTTTAAATTGCAACATGAACAATTTTCCGTCGGGGCACAGATTTAAAAGCATGTCTGAATTTACTGCCACTTTTAATCTGCATCCAAACAGCAAATAATCTAGTTAGTAAATAGCATGTTGTTGTACAGGCAGTTGAGCTAACCACCACGGCTAGAGTTCAGATTTAGCTTGTTTCCATAAGAGGTGTAGACACAGCTGTAGCTATGGAATGTTGTGTCTCTGGAGCTTACACATCCTTCCTGATCTCTTATGCCTATTGTACCTCTTCAGTTCTCCTAGGTACCAAATAAAAGTTGCCATCCGGCACAATTTTTTATTATTTTATAATTGAATGTTGTGTTTATGTGAACTTTACGTAATCTGTTATACACAGATCTTCATGGAGCAATCAAAATCTGAGCATTTCCTACTGGGCAGCACAGTAGCTTGGTGATTAGCAATTCATCACGGGGGGGCCCTGAGCTTCAAATCCAAACCAGGACACGATCTGTGTGGATTTTTGTAGGTTCTCCCTGTGCTCTTAAGGGTTTTCTCAGGGTGTTCTTGTTTCCTCCCATGCTCCAAAGATATGCTGGTAGGTTGATTGGCCCAAGTATAGCCGACCATAGAGTGATTCCCACATCAACACTGGTTATAATAGCCGCTAGCAAAAATTGCATGTAAAATCTGACAGGCTGTTTGTACCCAAGATGATCAACTTGGGTACATTCAGCCTGTCTATACATGGTTGGAATCTCAGCCAGTCCCTGCTCAAGCGGCAGAGATTCGAACAGTCTGTAGGCAGCTTCTGTATGCATGTGAGATAAGGGCCTTAAGCCTGGTACACACTAATATATTTTTTTTTCATTCAACAACCCAGCGGGTTGAACGAAAAAAAAAACCTGACCGCTCCGGTCCGACTTTAGTCTGACATTAGTACAGTGATCTCCCTTGCTGAGGTGTTGTATTTTGACAGGGGGACACCCCCACCCCTTGCCAGAACACTCCAGTCAGCGCTCTCATCCATTGGCTGATCGGGAGCCGGTCGGCTGCTGGTTTTCCAGCATGCCCGTTGGCTGAGAGCGCTGATCGGCAGCCGGTTGGCTGCTGGTTTTCCAGAAGAAGCTTGCGGTTCAGGCATTTGTCCCTGGACACACATTGCCATAAACATTAGTAGCACTCAGTGCACCATCCAAGCTCCATCAGCTTTTAGCCTCTTAGCGTTTTAAAGGTTGCCGGCAAAGGGGCTGGATGGTGTTCCGTTCCTCACCCACTAAACCTGGTTAGTGTGCCGTTCCTCCCCCGCACCCTAAATGCACAGTGTGCATGAGGCTAAACATTAAATACAAAATGGGCAGCATGTTTAGTTCAAAAGTCTACCTAAAGCAATCATGTGAAAGTCCTAACATTTATTTCACAACGTTTGGTTTTAGTACGAAAGTCAAGTTAAGTTTTAACAGAAGAAAAAACAACCGGGCCCTAAAAAAGGACTGGTTGTCCTAATAAAACATGCAAATACTGACGCAATAAAATGAGCGCAGCTATACAAAAACACTGAAATATTTTGTCAGGCTGGATAAATTGTTTCTTTTTTTTAACCCCCCCTGCTCCTGCTCCAATTTATTTATTTTATTTTTTTATTTATTTTTTTGCCATCCAGCTCTTTTCTTTGTTGCGGCTCCCAGCAGTGTTTTTCACTGTTTCTATTGTTCTATCTTTTCACCATTTGCTTTCCTGACAATAATCTGCATGCCTTGTTTAGCTCGAGGTCGAACACTCCTTGGGGCACCGCACAGCCCATCACCAAATATCTGACCACCCCCCACCTCCAGAGAGTGTTCATTTCCAGGTCTTAGTGAAAAATCCCCAGGCAAATCTCTAAAGAGTTGATTGTTGTAGTTGACAAGGATTAAAATGTCACTTTATAGTTTCAGTTGCTTAATCCTCTTGCTGGTCTTGACATACCTTTCAGCTCACTAATTAGCTTTTTTTTTTTTTTTTTTCCTCTTTACTTTAAAAAGTACATCAAATTGTAACTTTTCTGTGGTCTCAGATGATTTACATTTCTGTAACGTTTCAAGTGTTGTTTATTTGGCTATTGTTTTTTGGTCTTATTGAGACAAAAACTGAAAACTAAAAATTCCAGCCTTGGTTTACTAATGACTGGCACACTTTGAATATAAAATTTTGGTAAAATTGGGTCACTCTTATATTGCTTTATAATGTATTTATATAGCACTGACCATTTATGCAGCACGTATTGTAGATTCACATCGGTGGATGCCCTCAAGGAGTTTTCAATTGAAGGTCTCCGACTCACATGCATACTTACACTAGGGCCAAATTAGACAGGAGAAAATTATCCTACCAGCATGTCTTTGCAGTGTGGGAAGAAACCGGAGTACCCAGAGGAAACCTACACAAGCACAGGGACAGCATGCAAATTCCATGTCCTCCATAGTCCAGTCCACGATTCGAATTGGGGAATCCATTGCTACAAAGCTAAAGTGCTAACCCATTAAGCCACGTTTTTTTTTTTTTATTCTGTAAGGCCGACCATTCAAATCTTGGCCGGTTCAGCAGGATCACTGTCTGTGCAAAACTGTGCAAATTTCTTTCCTGCAACATGTGGTTGCAGGAGAGAAATTCCGTCTATGGCCTACTTTAGCAATGCTGGGAATATAATAGTTCTTTCTTCATCCTTTGT
The DNA here is from genome assembly GCF_042186555.1 of Aquarana catesbeiana. NCBI lineage: Eukaryota > Metazoa > Chordata > Amphibia > Anura > Ranidae > Aquarana > Aquarana catesbeiana. Next base: position 308,738,010 of record NC_133330.1, on the reverse strand, counting down.
GATAGGCTGGACAAGGGTGAGTCATATCTGGGGTTCAGGATGGTCAAAAAGTGTCAAGCATTTCTGGACCTTTTGGTGACATAAAAGAACTGATAAATACTTCCTAGTGCACTTCTGGATGACCTAGTGATGACTAAAGGTCCATTCCTCTGATGGCAGATGACAAGGAAACACTAGATTACCTTTTGTGTTGAAATGCTTTGTAAATTACTCAACGCCTTAGTGCTTTTTTTTTTATTGTCTAGTGAGTGCATTGTATGGAAAAAAATGTAACTTTTTTTTTTTCTTTTTTAAAGGTGTACTGAAACCGAAAATTCAGGATGCATATATAAAATTATATTTCTATATATAATTGTATTATACTCCACTTTTTAATCATGAATTTAAATGAATCTGAATTTTATTGTCGTCCATTATCGCCAACCTTTAGTGCAAGAAAAATGCATCCCTTTAAATGCTACGCATGTCTTCACACTGGTCCGTTGCGCTTCAATTGTGGTGTCAAAAATCTCACTTGCTGCATTTTTGGTCAGTTTAAAAAAACGCACCTTGCTGTTGAAATGCATTGATAACGCACCTGTAATGCAGTTATTGAGTCCCATAACCTATGAAAAACACACAATAGGCACAGTAAAATCATGGTAAAATCGCATGCATTTTTGACGCCCTTTTCTCTGTCGGGGAAATGCAGAAACCGCATTTTTTGCCCGATATGTTTCAGACTTCCGGAATTTCTGTGCTTTTCTAATTTTTTTTTTTTCTATTGCGGCTTTATAGGTATGTAAACCCCGGCAATGAACTTCTCTTATTTCTTCCATTTTATTCTGTAAAATATGCTATTGAAAGCTAGTGAGCTGGTGACTTCCTGTGCACTCTTTATCTGTTATCATTGTTCCTTACAGAATTACTAGGATAAAGGAGAAGAGGAGGAGGTGCTCTATAGTCCTAAAACACTACTTGTCCTATGAGAACACTGCTCCTCCACTGATAATATAGAGTGAGCGAGTGTTGTCACCTTCAGACGGGAGGTGTGTTACTGGTAGGATCATTAATAAAAAAATAAAGTGAAAAAAAGAAAAATCTAGATCTATAATAAATATATATATATATATATATATATATATATATATATATATATATATATATATACAGAGGGAGAGAGATCCCCATCAAATCATTCTACCCCCTCCCTTTAGAATGTAAGCTCTACAGGCAGGGCCCTCCTGTACCTTTTGTATTGAACTGTACTGTAATTGTGTTGTCCCCCTTATACATTGTAAAGCGCTGCGCAAACTGTTGGCGCTATATAAATCTTGTATAATAAATATATATATCTCTCGAGCGATAGAGAGAGAGATATATATATATATATATATATATATATATATATATATATATATATATATATATATATATAAATGGCAGTCGTTGCAATATTTTATGTCGCACTGTATTTGCCCAGCGGTCGTTTGAATGTAAATTTTTTGAGAAAAATACACTTCAATTAATAAAAAAAAAAAACGGTAAAGTTGGCACAATTTTTTTTGTATAATGTGAAAGATAATCTTGCACTGAGAATTGTGATCTTTATTCTAAGTAAAAAAAGTTGGGATTCTCATTCGATTGATCAACTTGGTACATACAGCCTGCCCATTAATGGTTGGAATCTTGGTCAGTTCCTGCTGAACCAGCCGAGATCTCCGCTCTGCCTGGAAAGGGTGCGGCCATCTGCCGGTCAGGCATCTGGGTTGACTTCATTATTGTTGGGATCCTTCCAGAGCCTGGTGACTTTATTTTATTTTTTTTAGAAGGCCCTTGCTGGAGTTGGGCTTTAAGTGTTTGCAGTTAGATACACTTTTATCATGTAATAAATATTCATAGGGATTGGAGTCCTGCTAGTGACAGTTACCAATCTGTGAGGTGTATCTGTGAGGATGGGGGGGTGTTGGAAATGCAAGGCTCCATGCAGATATCATCTGTGCTGTAGGACTTGGAGTTTCTCGGCTGAAAGCTGTTGTAGCCGTTCCATGCACAGATGGATGGAGTAACTGTGAATAATAAAATAAAACACCACCTTTACACCCCACTAAATAGCTGCTTATTCATTAAGCTAAAAATCACAGCTAATAATGGTGGTGTGTTTTTTTTTTTTTTTTCGCTTTGCCTTGTCAACATTCCCAGGTGATGTTACCCAGCATGTTTTGTCAGAGTGTGGGCAGGAGACGTTATCATCCGACTCATAGACAATTGCCATAACCACAGACTGCATCAAGGTGTGTCACCGGCCACACCTGCACTCCGACTCCGATCACCGCTCTCTCCCTCAATGTCATCTTAAAGGCAACTCCAGGCAACGAGTAAAGTCAGTCTGTGAAACAAATGTTGCTCTCCAGGAAGCATTAGAGTGCTGTAATTTTCTTAAGAATTTGTAAAAGCAGAGACATAAAGGTAATTTACCTTGTATCAGCTGAGCAGATAACAAATTCAAGTTTTCCAGGTTCCTGGCAACTCGGCACTCTCCCTGTAAAGTGCAACTTCAGGCATTTTTCTTTGCTAGCTTTAGATCCTCTGTCAAGTTTTTATAGTTGTCTGTGTTCCCCATTGGGGAGATTCCCTCTTCTATTTGTACTGGTGACCATTATCACCGAGAAAGAAAACGATGAGACATCCCAGATTTTTAGAGTGCGCTCCAAAACAAAAGGTAACTTTAAAATCTTCCAAATTTGAACACCTTTTCTGGGAACAATTGTCTCAAAGGAAATTTCCCTCTTTGGAACACTTTCTCTAACTTCCTGATGGGTCTCTGGGACAGGAAGTAAAGGGAAATTGCCCCAACGGTGCACAAGGAGCAAAAAATTATTTAGCAATTTACGGTGGTCTTCTGCGTATTTGTTTTGTGATCTATCCAGAAGCTATAGAGATTGAACTGATAGAGCGACTGTACCTGCAAGGTGTTTTCCAGGATGAAATTTAAGCTGGCCATACACATTTATTTTGATCCTTTTCTGCATCTACGATAAAATGTAGCGGGTTTTTTAGTCGGACAGCCGCGGTCATCATGCTGCTGCCAAACAGTGATTGCATTTGGTAGTATGCAGTCGTTGTTTGGCTAATAATTTTACACATTTTTTTTTGCTTGAAGCGGAGCTCCACACAGTGGAACTTCCGCTGATTTGCCCCCCCCCCTTTGGTGCCACATTTGGCACCTTTCGGTAAACGGATACCTGTCCCCACTTTTGGGGGTCCAGGCAGTAGCCCATGACATCACTGCTCGGCTCCCTCCTCCTCCCCCCGGGCAAGTAGGAGAGAGGCGCGGAGCCTCATGCATGCGCTGTAGGGTTCCTGACGTGAAGCCATAAGGCTGCACTGCCAGGTTCCCTTACCCGCAATGACGGCGGCATGCACCCGACAGCTGATGGAAACATCAGCTGCAGTGCCGACATTGCTGGACACCAGGACAGGTAAGTGTCCTATTATTAAAAGCCAGCAGCTGCAGTATGTGTAGCTGCTGGCTTTTATTTTTGCAGCAGTGGGCGGAACACCGCTGAAAAGAGAAGGTCCAGTGCCTCACCCCCAAAAATGAATACATATACTGCAGCTGCTGAGTTTTAATATATGGACACCTTACCTGTCCAGGGAGCCCAGGATCTTCGGATCGGCTGTCGGGTGCAGCCGCCGCCATTCCTGGTAAGGGAACCCAGTAGCGAAGCCTTTTGGCTTCACAGTTGGTTCCCTACTTGCGCATATGCCAAGCTTTTTGATGTTTGTCAAACTTGATGACTCTGACCCAACCTTAAACCCACCAAACCGGGCACTTCTTACATTCAGTTCACCAATGTGTTTTTGATTTCCTACCATCCTACCATTGCAAACCAGGCGATCCACCATTTGCAAGAGCGATCAAGTGTGTCAATCTGTGATTTTTGCATAGATTTCCTTTAAAATGTCAGTACTTCTCATCTGATCAGTGTGTGCCTTTTTTAAAGCAGAACTTTCACAGCCATTCCTATGGCAGCCATTAACTGTTTGAATTAACGGTGTATTTGGTTTAATTTGGGGTCCTAATTATTTCTAACTTTATGTGAGTAGATTTAGATTACCACCAGACTGCTGGGATTTGTCACTAAGGCAACTGGAAGATCATTTTACATAAAGTAGTTTTGTTCTAGCGATTAGGTTCAAATGGAATGTCAGACAATTGGATCTGTTGTCAGATAAGGCCTATGGTTAGATGTCGAATTCCTGTGTGCCTGTAAAAGGGCATTCTGTATTAAAATCATTAAATACTTCTCTTCCTTTATAATAGAACTATTTTTAGTGAAAGGAGGCAGCAAGTGGTTGCTCTTTTCTCATACAATTTATAGGACCTGAGTGCTGTGAATCCTGGAAATAATTTTGGTAAACTATTGTTTTTCTGCAAACTTTTTTGGTACAGTGACTTTCGTTTACAAGATGGCGCCACAAATATATAATACTATCGGAGTTCATTTTAAGCCTAAACTGTATAGATTATTTTTTATTTTTTTTTAAAGCTTGATCAAAATACTTGGGCCCCTATATACCATATGGACAGGGTTGCCCATTGCAATCCCAATACATAGACAAGGCAAAGTATGCCTTATGTTCTATTGTATAATTTCACACCAACGCACCACATTGAATGCTGAAAGAAAAGTAGGACAGGTTGCATTTTTAAGTCAACACTCCAGATTTGAACGAAACGCTGTTTTGTTATAATGTAAAAGGGTATCCTATAGCAAGGAGGTTTAAATTGGAAAGATTTTGGAATAGTGAATAGGGATGAGCTCAGGTGTGTTCGGACACAAGTCCAAGCCCGTCTGAGCTATCCATCGGGAAGCTGTCAAAGCCGTCTACCAATCATTGGCGGTGAAGGCATTCCCTGCCCCACAGCCATACGCCTCCCATGCATATGTTTGCCTGCGGAGAAGGGAATGCCTCTGTGGCCTATGATTGGCTGTTGGCTTTGACAGCTTCCTGGTGGGATAGCTCAGGCAGGTTAGAACTCGTGTTACATGAGCTCATCATGTAGAATGAATTGTTTAGATTAAGGTTGACGCAATCCGAAAAGGTTTCAAGGCCATGTTGTTGCCATTTCGAAGGGTAGCTTCACACTGCCCTGCTGCACTTTTGCTAAAGTGCAGCTAACCTATGGTTTTATTGTAAGTAAGCTGTGTTTTCCCATAGACTTCTATGAGGACCTGCGGTTTTGGTGCGGTTTCACAAAGCGCACCAAAATTCCTGCATATGCTGTCTTTGGTGCTCTTTCAGAAAGCTCACCAAAACGGAGGGACTTCATAAAAGTCTATGGGAAAGCTCAGCTAACCTGTATGAAAGCTGTAGGTTAGCTGCGCTATAGCAAAAGCACAACGGAGGCAGTGTGAAGCCACCCTAAAGGTTTAGATTAGGGATACAATGTTCACATGTTCTAATCGGAATAGGAATGGGTGTGTGCCCTTTTGTATATGGCCAGGATTATAACCTTAATCCACACAGAAATGTATAACGTACTCCTACTGATGTGAATGGGTCTCTAAATTCTGTTATTGACTGGTAATTTCTGGAACAAATCTCTAAAACAAAAAAGACCAAAAATATTACCTTTTGAATTTGTCTTTTTTTTTTTTAGCTGGTCCAGTCCAGCTTTAGCTTTCATTGACCATATTTGTATTGAACCAACTCCAGTTTACGAAGTTCAGCCCATTTCTAGTTCTGAAAATTGTGTCCCCTGCATGGAGTTGGCATGTTCTTGTGTTTGCTTGGGTTTCCTCTGGCTACTCCTCTTTCCAGCCACATTCCAAAGACATGCTGGTAGGTTAATTGGCTTCTGTCTAAATTGGCCTTAGTATGTGTATACAATATAGCTATGCACATGTGTTATCACATTCTGCGTGCCCGTCTCAAGCCGAACAATTGGGGAGGGTTGAGAAAAGACCTGATGACCTCCTTCATAAAAATACATTTCCGAAAAAAATTCTATGGAAAAGTTTATGGTGCCCAAAGAGCTGGTCCATAAAATTGCTGAGAGTTGGGTATGACTGAACTTATATATGCATTATTACAAAATGTGTCCCGGAAAACCGAGGACAGGTCTGGAAGTATGTAGGTCATAGAATCACTTTAAGCCCTCTTGTAAGTCTGCTGTGCTTATAACCATTTCTCTTGAAAAGTAAACATATTTCCCTATTGATAGACAACAGAATGTTGTGGTGAGCCGTTGTATCTGGTTATGTCTGCAGCCTCGGGGTTGTCTCGTCTTTTAATAGAGCTGCCTTCTTCTGCTCTGCTGTCTTGTCAAGCCTGAGCTCTTAGAAGACAGAATGTGTAATGAGTTAATGTTAGTTTTCTGCAATTCCAAAGTTTCTCTTCGAGGAGTTCCCTGCTGTTCTCGCCTCGCACCTTCACTAGATTCTGTCCGGAAACAGAGTTGGAAATGAGTCGTATAATTGTTCACTTTGCAGGCTTTCACTATCACTGTTTGCTTTGGCAAGGCTGCAAGATTCCTGTGCATCCAGCTATACCTGCTATGCTTCCTTTTACTGTTTTTGTGTGTATGTTGTACCCTTCGCTACGCATAAATTCAGATATTGAACTTCAATAAACAGGTTGCTACAGGCTATAGTCAAACCTAATACAGGAAGTGTAACTTGCACAATAGTCACCTACGCAGTAGGATTAAATACAGCAGGACTTCTGAATATTTCTTCAGGAATTTTTTTTTTCGCCTTCGGTATGAATTCATTGAATTGCATTTGTCAGCTGGGACCCACCCATAGGGGATAGATGTGTAGTTTTGACTTGCCTTTGCCCAACTCCTAAATTATTTCTTTTTGGTATTTGGAGGGGAGGGTTTAAACCTCTGCCAGGTTTTTTTGGAGATTCTTACTAGTAACCTTATACATCCTTCCATACAAAATGTCTTCAGAACAGGAAGTATGGCTCAATTTACCTAATTGGAACAGCTGGTGCAAGTAAAACCTGAAACCTACAGCATTCATGAGTGCCCGAAGAGGGATCAAGCAACAATGCCCAACTTGTATTGCTTTGTGGGTAGAAATGTTTTTTTTTTTTTTTTTTAACTAGTAATGGCGGTGGTCTGCGATTGTTAGCATTACTGCAACATTGCACCAGACAGATTGGACTCCTTACTGAATTTTTTGACACTTTTTTTGGGAACCAGTGACCTTTATTACAATGATCAGTGCTAACAATATGCACGGACATTGTACTAATGTCACTGGCAGGGAAGGGGTTAACACCAGGGGCGATCAAGTGTTAACTGTGTTCCCTCAGTGTGTTTCTAACCTTGTGGGGCGATGGGCTTCCTGGGACAACACACAGATCTGTCTTTCTCCCCTGTCAGGACAGAGATTTGCCTTGTTTACTATCGTAGAACCCCATTCTGTCACTGCGGGGAATGATCGCCGTCCAACATAGAGTCCGCTGGACCTGCTGACTGGCTCCCCCCGCTGGCCAATGAGTGCTCTCACAGATCGCCTAGTACAAGCCCGACGTACACCTATGGTGATTCGTGCAGCCGAGCCAACCTGCTGCAGTATATCTGTGGCGTCTGGTCAGCGAGTGGTTAAGGGTCTATTCACATTAGATGCGGTGGGGCCGCTTTGGGTAGCTATTCCAGCTCATTTACACTACATGAAAGTGCCTGGTCTCCCGTGTGCATGGTTCACACCACTGCTTTGTGGTGGTGTGTGGGACGTTTTGTACTGTAAAAACCCACTTGACACTGACCCACACTGACCCACACTGACCCGCACTGACCGACCTGACCTACACTCGCCTACCTGACCTACACTCGCCTACCTGACCTACACTCGCCTACCTGACCTACACTCGCCTACCTGACCTACACTCGCCTACCTGACCTACACTCGCCTACCTGACCTACACTCGCCTACCTGACCTACACTCGCCTACCTGACCTACACTCGCCTACCTGACCTACACTCGCCTACCTGACCTACACTCACCTACCTGACCTACACTCACCTACCTGACCTGACCAGACTTCAGGTGTCCTCCTGCAGCTCAGTGGCGAGCCCAACACACAGTAGAGTAGACTCCATGCAGCCAGAGCCATGATGAGGAGAGGAGAGCCACCTGCCCAAGTGCCGAGTGGGCTTGGGATCTTCTCACAGTGGTGCAGCGGCTGCATTGTAATTTAAGCCTTCTGGAGCCTGTAGCGCCTATGATGGACGTCACACGTCCCGCGGTCCCTGCATTGGACCAGTGGGACGTCCATCAGCGCTACAGGCTCCAGAAGGCGGGACCTGCTATTACACTCAGCCGCGCTCGGGTCAGATCAGTCCCCAGACGGCGGCGGCGCTCGGGGCTAAAAATAGAACCGTGCCCACCCGGGGCTTTTTGGGGGCCCACTCTGCCCCCCCCCCCCGCCGACGCCACTGGGGCTGAAGCTGCCATTCATCTCCCTTCATGCATATGGGTCTGCTTCATGATGTGTGGCTTATGGATCTTTTCCTTTGACATTTCAATAAAGTTTGTTTAAAAAAAAAAAGTGAACAGTCCGGCCGGGCCACACCGCACACCAGCTGCTTCATTACAATGCAATGACTGTGTGAACAGACTCTAATAATTCTACACTGGCAGCGTTTATTGAATGATATATCGTATGTGCTTCTTACAATACAGAAAAAAAAAAAGACAAAGTATACTTATTCTAGTGTCTGATATCCATATCCTGCGCTCAGGAATATAAATTCATTTTGAACGTGTGATATTATTTTAACCAGCAGATAGGACAGACGCAAGTGCGAAATACGTTTTTTTTTTTTTTTTTTTTTCTTCTCCGCCTAATGGGTTTTGGGCGCTAAAAATAGTTTTGCTCTCGAGCCCCCTTGGATAAAATATCATTAACATAAGTAGCTGATATGCTTGAATCCAGCGGTTAGGGAGAAATACCAGGCATAATGATTATTTTTTTCGCCATGCAAAAGAACTTGTTCCTTGTAACGAAATTATTGCAAAGTAATGTGATCTGTCCAAGGAGCAGCTGTTTTTTTTTTTTTTTTTTTCCCCCTCCCAAAGTGCAGTATCACTGCAGACACCACAAGAATGCTCCCACTGCAGGTTTTATTTTTATTACTGAGTTCCAAAATAAAATCTCCTTTAATTACTTCCTAAACGCCAGGAATTTCCCAGATGATCTGTACTTAGTTAAAGGAGCACACCAATATACAAATAATAAGGAAAAAAATACTTTTATTATTTACTATTTTCCAGAAAAAAATAAAAAAAAATGTATTTTATTATATTTATATGACACAATTTACACAGCACTTTACATATATATTGTACATTCAAATACATCCCCGCCCTTGAGGAGCTTACAATCTAAGGTCCCTAACTCACATGTGTAGATACTATGGCCAATTTACACTATATTACCATAAGTAATGGGACGCCTGCCTTTACACACACATGAACTTTAATGGCATCCCAGTCATAGTCCGTAGGGTTCAATATTGAGTTGGCCCACCCTTTACAGCTATAACAGCTTCAACTCTTCTGGGAAGGCTGTCCGCAAGGTTTAGGAGTGTGTCTATGGGAATGTTTAACCATTCTTCCAGAAGTGCATTTGTGAGGTCAGTCACTGATGTTGGACGAGAAGACCTGAATCGCAGTTTCTGCTCTAATTCATGCCAAAAGTATTCTATGGGGTTGAGGTCAGGACTCTGTGCAGGCCAGTCAAGTTCCTCCACCCCAGACTTGCTCATCCATGTCTTTATGGACCTTGCTTTGTGCACTGGTGCTCTGCCATGTTAGAACAGGAAGGGGCCATCCCCAAACTGTTCCCACAAAGTTAGGAGCATGAAATTGTCCAAAATGTCTTGGTATGCTGACGCCTCAAGAGTTCCCTTCACTGGAACTAAGGGGCCAAGCCCAACCCCTGAACAACAACCCCCACACCATAATCCTCCCTTCACCAAATGATTTGGACCAGTGCACAAAACAAGGTCCATAAAGACATGGATGAGAAAGTTTGGGGTGGAGGAACTTGACTTGTCTGCACAGAGTCCTGACCTCAACCTGATACAACACCTTTGGGATGAATTAGAGCAGAGACTGCAAGCCAGGCCTTCTCCCCCCAACATCATTGCCTGACCTCACAAATGCACTTCTGGAAGAATGGTCAAACATTCCCATAGATACACTCCTAAACCTTGTGGACAACCTTCCCAGAAGAGTTGAAGCTGTTATAGCTGCAAAGGGTGGGCCAACTCAATATTGAACCCTACAGACTAATGCCCCGTACACACGGTCGGATTTTCTGACGGAAAATGTGTGATAGGACCTTGTTGTCGGAAATTCCGACCGTGTGTAGGCTCAATCACACATTTTCCATCGGATTTTCCGACACACAAAGTTTGAGAGCAGGATATAAAATTTTCCGACAACAAAATCCGTTGTCGGAAATTCCGATCGTGTGTACACAAATCCGACGGACAAAGTGCCACGCATGCTCAGAATAAATAAAGAGATGAAAGCTATTGGCCACTGCCCCGTTTATAGTCCCGGCGTACATGTTTTACGTCACCGCGTTCAGAACGATCGGATTTTCCGACAACTTTGTGTGACCGTGTGTATGCAAGACAAGTTTGAGCCAACATCCGTCAGAAAAAATCCATGGATTTTGTTGTCGGAATGTCCGATCAATGTCCGACCATGTGTACGGGGCATAAGACTGGGATGCTTTTCAAGTTCATGTGCATCTAAAGGCAGACGTCCCAATGCTTTTGACAATATAGGGTATATTTATTACATTCAAATCTGTCCCTGCATTGGAGGAGCTTTCAATCTAAGGTCCCTAACTCACATGTGTGCATACACATACTAGGTCCTATTTAGGTTACATTCACACAGTACATGTCAGAAACATGCGCAAACTCGAACACTTTCCTGACATACACAGAAACATGCTGCCCTTTAGCAAAAGTGCAATGCCATTAATTCTTAAGGGTCTGTTCACATCTTGCAGGTGCACACGCGTGTAAGGCGGTCCATTCATTTTAATGGGCTGCCCTTCGTATGATAAACATGCAAAAGAAGTCCGTGACCCCTTTGCAAAATCGCTCTGTACCGAACAGCTTGTGGTGGTGCCATTAAGAATTATGCCCCGTACACACGGTCGGATTTTCCGATGGAAAATGTGTGATAGGACCTTGTTGTCGGAAATTCCGACCGTGTGTAGGCTCCATCACACATTTTCCATTGGATTTTCCGACACACAAAGTTTGAGAGCTTGCTATAAAATTTCACGACAACAAATTCTGTTGTCGGAAATTCCGATCGTGTGTACACAAATCCGACGGACAAATTGCCACGCATGCTCAGAATAAATAAAGAGATGAAAGCTATTGGCTACTGCCCCGTTTATAGTCCCGACGTACGTGTTTTACGTCACCATGTTTAGAACGATCGGATTTTACGACAACTTTGTGTGACCGTGTGTATGCAAGACAAGTTTGTGCCAACATCCATCGGAAAAAATCCATGGATTTTGTTGTCTGAATGTCCGATCAATGTCCGACCGTGTGTACAGGGCATTAGAGTTAGTGCGTTTCTGTGCATGTCGGAGAAGTGCGATTTTGCATGTGTTCCTGACACGCACATGCATCCGCTAACACATGGCAAAATGGCGCAGAGTTCATTTGCAAATGGGTCAGGGACTTTCACATGTTTGTCCCATTTGGGCTGCCTATTAAAATGAATGGGCTGCCCAACCGGAAGCACAAGTAGACTTCGTTAGACTTGCATAGTATGAAAAGAGCCTCAGAAAGGAGCCAATTGAGCTACCAAACCGTTCTTTGGAGTGTGAGAGACCATGCAAACTCCATGCAGGTAGATAATGATTTGAATCCTTGACCCCAGTGCTGCAAAGCAGAAGTGTTAACCAGTAAGACACTGTTAGAAAAACACAGGTTTAAAATTTGTAGGAAAATGCACGTTACCCTGCGCATATGTTTTTAAAATGTGAAAGTGTAAATGGGTTTCATATATACTTGAGGGTAAACTCAAGACGATAGATCAGTTGTTCTAACTACATTTTATGATGTTTCCATATGTAAATTTTCATGTGAGAATGTTCAATTCACACAAATATTGCTTAGGCGTGAAATACTTTTTTTTTTCTCACATAAATAAATTGGCTTTTTAACTATTGCAGGCCTGTTTATGGGCCTGTATGATGTCTTGGTTTCCTGATCTCCTTGATGGACACCTCATCAGACCTCGCAATCATCAGTACTGATGACCTTTTATTATAATCTTTATAATCACACACATGGGTTGGACTTGATGGACGTGCGTCTTTTTTGAACCTCACCTACTATGTAACCTCATGGGCATTAGCCCGCTAGGAATTTTGGGGCCCATTCACACCATATGTGTTGACCATTCTTGCCCAGTGCATCCAACACGTAAACAAGCTGATTTGCCTTGAGTTTGAGTTGAGTTCCCATCACTGTGTTTGGGCATGCTCTACTTTTTTTTTCTATTTTTTTTTTTTTTTTTGTCTGAATTTGACTTAGTATTTCAGTCCCCGTACAGCAGAACTCCGAGCAGGATAAGCAGCACAAGAAACCAATCAGTTTGTGTTGTCATGAAGCATGCTTGATAGGAAGAGGAACCAGAGTGACGGTGGGATGAGCTCCCCACTGGGCTGCTTCTCCTTTCACTGTCCAGTCACAGGCTGGGGACAGGTCCAGAACGACCTGGGGTCAAGGAAATGCGTTAAATTATGCTGGCTGTTGTTCTTCCTGATAGACTGAGGACATCTAGTGGCATAAAAGAAGTATTGCTGTGGACAACTCCTGATTGAAGGTGAGTATTTTTTCTTCTTTAGATAGACGTTTTTTTAAATTTTTGACTAGAGCTATGCTTTAAATTTTCCAGGCTTTCTGGTCACTGGAGATAAAACTGTACACAGAATATTTAAAGAACCCGTACAGTCCTAGCTATTCATAGCTATTCCTAGCTTTGGTTGATCTGTTGTGTACAAGGGCAAATATTTTTTCCTGTCCCGTGTTCATTGATCTGTTAAGGTTCAGATTAGTCTCTGCAATTGCAAACCATTGTTTGGGGGTGGAGGCGTCCCAGGTTCCTGTCCGGCCATGTGTCTCTTTTTTAGCTCAGGCTCGCGGTTTTTCCATTTGTGCTTAGTGTGAAGGTTCTGTTGTGTTTGGCGTGCTGAGAATTACACAACGTCAGATGTTTAAAAAGTCCTTTTGTGTTGTATTTTCGGCAGAGGTCACTGACCAGTTCACTGACAGATGGGGCCGGTGTGAAAAGTGTCAAAGCAAATGTTTTTTTTTTTTCATTCCTTTGAGCAAGTGTTTAAAACCGGATGGCTTATACCCTGTGTAAACACATCGCTGAGGTAAGCAGGACACAGGTGAAGGGATTTTGTTTCAGACAAAAAAAAAAAACTGGAAAGTATCTGGCTGTTTTTAAAAATATTGTGCAGCAAAACACTCTCAAAGCCTATCTGCAGGAAGAGCAAAGATGAACTCTTGCAGTGGGTTAAACTCCAAGAGTTAAGAGCTCATTTAGGTTTAAGGGGCCGCCAACTTTACGTACAGAATCCTCACCTTCCCTTGCAGCTGGCGCCCTCCCCTCGGTGCCCAATGACCATTGACCATTGGTCTTGATGCATTGGTCTTGACGCATTGGTCTTGACGCATTGGTCTTGACGCATTGGTCTTGACGCATTGGTCTTGACGACAGTGGGCATCTGGCCGCCGGATCGTGGACGAGAAGAGGCTGCAGAGAACCATCATGTGGTCTGGAGGGAGCCTGTAGAAGTGGAGGACTGGGTAGGCAAAACTGCTTTTAATGGTATTATATAAAAAAAACAAGTATTCAACCTTTGCAGTGAGGGGGGACCCCACTGCATAGGATTCAAAACTACCCTTGCAGTAGGGTTGCCCTGCGGTGCAAGGGTTAAAGATGAATTCCAGGTATGGATACTTTATAGATAGTTACATTGGTCCAGCTTGGACCAATGTAACTATGTATATACCGATACACCTGGAAGCTGGAAATCATTGAAGTAGACACTGCTACTCTACTGATCTCCACTTGCTTGCAGGTCCCGCTCTGAGTGGCTGCATTCTGAAAGCAGGAGGTCAGCCGCTCGGCATGGATGCCATTCATAGAATGTTTTTCTGAACAAGGTAAAGATCGCGTCACATCTTGCCCCCCCCCCCACCAGAGCATTTTGTGATTGGTGCATGTGCCAAGCGACCGACTTCCTGTGCTCAGAATGTAGCAGGGCAACCACTTTGTGTGACTTTGAAGCAAGTGAAGATCAGAGGAGTAGCGGTGTCTACTTAGGTGATTTCCAGCTTCCAGGTGTATCAGCCAGGTATGGTGTATACATAGTTACATGGAGATTACTGGAGTAGTGGTCTACTTAAATAATCCAGGAGCATCGGTCAGGTATGGTTACATTGGTCCAAGTCAGACTGCTTATTTGTCCCTTATCGCGTGCAACTTCTTTGATGTGTGGTTACATGCGAAGCGCCTGACATTGATTTGCGCAGGCTGCCTTGTAAGGCTGATTCTTGGCAGTGTACAGCCCAAATCGACTGGTTGTCGAAGTAGTGGTCAAGCCGCTGCATTTCTCAGAGGAGGAAAGGAGAAAGCTGGCCAGTCATGTGATCGCAATATGGGCAGTGAAATGGGGTATTTGCAGTATTTATTTTTATAAATCACACACAGAGGGGGATACTACAATAGGAGGCAGTGCTGATGGTTTTGCAGGTTAGAGAGGCTTAACAACCACTTGAAAAAAATGTAAAAACATTTTTAATATAGAGCAGCAATCTGATTTTTTTTTTTTTTTTTAGGTGGAAATGACTAAAAGCTTTATCGCTGAAATTCTGCTTTAAGTACTTTTTGGTATTAATTCAGAAGTCCTTACACTTACACAGAACTAGCATAAGTGGCCTAAATGGTGTTTTTGTATTTTCCTGCAGTTCAGCTTTAAAGGAAAACTCCAGTTTTGTTGGAAGATTGATATAATGTATATAATCGCTACACGAACCATTTTGTAATTTTATGTTATTAAAAATGACCTTCTCTATTCCCATCCACAGCTAGCTGTGATTTTACAAACCTGCTGAAGAAACTCCAACTTCTCATTCCTGCGGGCATGGCAATAACACGCTGCTTTGTGGATAGGGATTCACCAAATTTTCCCACTTCTTGTTTTATTGGCTTACTTACTTTCCCATGGGTTGAGGAAATGAATGCATTGTTTCTAGATAGTGCCTATAAGAAAAAAATAACAAGGTAAAATAGCCCATTAGAAGATAAAATAAAAAAAAAACTCTCTTTTTTTTTTTTTTGCTTTTACCATCAATAAAAATACTCTTGCTGCAGTGCATTTTTCTGCCACCAGATGTCCTCAGTCTGCTAGCAAGAATCATTTAACCCACTTCCTTTTGAACCTCCTGATCCCACCCCTTCCCTGTGACTAGACCGTGAAAGGAGAAGCAGCAAAGTGGTTAGCTCATCACTCTTTGCATTTTGTTAGCGCATGAATTGGCCGGCTTTTTCCTTTTGGTTGTGAGAAGTAAAATTCTTACTGGTCTTATCCAACCCCATTCTTCAAATATTCTTAACTATACCGAATTGCAGGGATGTGCACTACAAATAAGGTCACTTGCACATGGGTGCTTTTGGACATATATTTTTTGAATGTATAGTCCCCACTACCCTATCCAGGGCAAGCAGTGGTACAAACATGCGTATGGACCTTCATTACTTTGGGCAGGTGTACGCAACAGCTGCTCATCCCAGGCGTGGAAATATTCATGCAAATTATATTGTGTCTGTGCATGAGGCCTAAAATTGTAGGCACAAAATCCTCATTTAGGAAGCTAAAACGGTTAACATGTTTTTTCCCTGCACCCATTAGTGTTCAATATGCAGGGGTCGGTCATTGGTGAGCAATCTATGAGCCCTCCAGGAGATGAACTACATACACTCTATTACCAAAAGTATTGGGACGCCTGCCTTGACACACACATGAATTTTAATGGCGTCTTAGTCTGTAGGGTTCAATATTGAGTAAGCCCACCCTTTGCTGCTATAACAGCTTCAACCCTTCTGGGAAGACTGTCCACAAGGTTTACATGTGTGTCTATGGGAATGTTTGACCATTCTTCCAGAAGCCCATTTGTGAGGTCAGGCACTGATGTGGACGAGAAGGCCTGGCTCGCAGTCTCGGCTCTAATACATTGAGGACAGGCCAGTCAAGTTCCTCCACCCCAAACTCGCTCATCCATGTATTTATGGACCTTGCTTTGTGCACTGGCCTAAATAATTTGGTGAAGGGGGGATTATGGTGTGGGGTTGTTTTTCACGGGTTGGGCTTGACCCCTTAGTTCCAGTGAAGGGAACTCTTAAGGCGTCAGCATACCAAGATATTTTTGGACAATTTCATGCTCCCAACTTTATGGGAAGAGTTTGGGGATGGCCCCTTCCTGTTCCAACATGACTGCACACCAGTGCACAAAGCAAGGTCCATAAAGACATGGATGAGCTTGGTGTGGAGGAACTTGATTGGCCTGCACGGAGACCTGACCTCAACCAGATAGAACACCTTTGGGATGAATGAGAGCAGAAACTGCTGTTATAGCTGCAAAAGGTGGGCCAACTCAATATTGAACCCTACGGACTAATACTGGGATGCCATTAAAGCTCATGTGGGTGTAAAGGCAGCCATCCCAATACATTTGATAATTTAGTGCATATCAGCATACCTGGACAGCTAGCAAAAGAACTACTCCTTCCCCTTTGTTCAGTAATAATAAAAAAAAAACTTCCTGAGATTTCTTTACTGCACCGTAATCCAGACAACAACAATTGCTGATGTAGTCAGAATAGTCTTTTTGTAAAATAAAGTTTTATTTTTTTTTTTAATTTTTTTATATTGCAATAGCGAAGGCCCAACATGACTTTGAGCAGGCATCTTGCCATCTACCTGCAGAGCATTGTGGGTAAAAAACCAAGCCTTCTCTGCTCGTCTAAATAAAAGCTATTGATTTTTACTCTGCCTGTACTAGATTTTGATTAGGTACAAATGAGAATATGAACCAACCACTTACTAATAAGAGGCGGCTGTTTGGCGCTGGGCGAGGTTCGCTGTTGATTTATTTGGACACTTCTTGTGCGTTTTCATTATTTAGAGGCTGGAAATGATTCTCTAGGCGGTTGTGGTGGCACCCATTTGATGATGAACCAGAGTAAGAACATTAAATATTGCGCCTATTACTCTCGGTTTCCACTATTGCGATCTGAAAGTCACTCTATTTTGCCGTGATTTGTTGCTGTGATTTTTGATGAGATTTTGATGTGTCTTGAAGCAATGCCTGTGAATTCTTGAGGTCTATGGACCTCAGATTGCACCAAAGTCGGACCAAAGTAGTGCAGGGACTTCTTTGAAGTCGCTGCGACTTTAAGTCGCACAGATATCATTCAAAATCGTGGGGTATGACTTGTGCGACTTTGCAGTCCCAAGTTGCAGGACAAGTTGCACAAGTGGAAACGGAGCCTAAAAGTGAAACTCCAGTTAAAAGATCAAATCTGCCTTTACCAGGAACGATGAGTGCTGCCTACTTAGAGCCCTTTCACACTGAAAGCGCCCGGGCGTCGGCAGTAAAGTGGCACTATCTTTAGCAGCGCTTTACAGTCGTTTTAGCGGCGCAATTCGCCCGCTAGCGGAGCGGTTTTAACCCCAGCTAGCAGCTGAAAAAGGGTAAAAACCGCCCGCAAAACGCCCGCTGCAGCAGCGCTTTGCCGGCGGTTCGGCAGTGCTGCCCATTGCTTTCAAAGGGCAGGGGCGCTTTAGGAACAGTGTATTCACCGCTCCTACAGCACTGCAAAGAAGCTGCTTGCAGGACTTTTTGTGACGCCCTGCCAGCGCAGCGCCCCAGTGTGAAAGCACTCGGGCTTTCACACTGGGATTGCAGCTGAGGCTTTTTTCAGGCGCTTTACAGGCGCTATTTTTAGCAATAAAGTGCCTGAAAAATGCCTCCAGTGTGAAAGGGGTCTTAGACTTAGTAGTGAGACACTGTGTAACAAATTTTTAAATTAAAGCTGGTGTGATTTTGGGAATATAAATAGGATTTACTTTCAAATAGACACTAGTTAGAAATTGAATAACTTCCTTAAAGTGAACCTGTTGGGTCAGCCATTTATTGTAATGTGGAAGCTGCTGATTTGTCTTTTAAAAGGGGCTGTCCTCTGTTTTCACTACCTTCTCCCTCAGGTTTGTAAAATAAGTTGAAACTGTGGAAACATTGCCTGTCTTATATTCTAAGGCAGCCTTTGGCTAATAGACCATCCATTTGATGATGCTTGCATAGTTCCATGTCCAACACCAATTGGCAGGGCCAGAGGCATGACTGTAAGGGTGGCATTCTGACCCCAAGTCTTTCCACTGGACACCATCAATGCAATTTCCCAATGACCACCAGTGGACTAATATTAGCAGGGCTTCCTTGAGACCTGAACATTATTGCAGGGGTTCCTTTTGGAGTAAAAAGGTTGAGAAAGACTGCTCCAGAGGTTTGTAGGGGTTCCTTGAGATGTGTCTGATTGAACTCCCATCTGATGGTGTCTGCATATTTCCAGGGCCAGCAGCATGACCCCCATTGATCACCTTAGCTGTCTTTAAGGGTGGCCTTCTGATCACCAGTGTGTTGCATTCTTCTATTCTTCATTCTTCTTCTAGAAACATATCTGTTTCAACAGACATTACTCTGACATGGACTACTGTGGTCACCATCAAGAAACCTGCCCTGGGAAATGCCATGGGGTACATATAGACAAGAAGTGGCTGCAAATAGGCTGCAGGAGATCAGCAGCACTAAGGCAACAAAAGATGAAAACAAGTAATGACGGTTGTCTATGACAGCGTTTCTCAACTCCAGTCCTCAAGGCGCCCCAACAGGTCATGTTTTCAGGCTTACCATTATTTTGCACAGGTGATGTGATCAGTTTCACTGCCTTAGTAATTACTACAGCTGTTTCATCTGAGGGAAATCCTGAAAACATGACCTGTTGGGGCGCCTTGAGGACTGGAGTTGAGAAACACTGGTCTATGATACGCAATACTTAAGCATTCACTTCTGGTTTCCGTCTATAGTGGACGCTCTTGTGTGCTGTATTCCACATAAAACACAGGCAACTTGATTCATTGCAGAGCAGCAAATGGCAGGTCACACTTTACAAAGGAATGAATCATTATTGAAATGTCTCGAACGGAATACTTAATTATTTGATACAGAGTAAATGGTAGGATGCTCCTTCTCCGTGTGCGTGTCAATATGTCAGCTGCAGGCCCGCGACGTTTGATTAAAGGTGATGATATAGTGTTAAACCCAGATTACGAGAGCCTCTTAACTTGTATCGATTCTGTCAGGCTGGCTTCTGTTTAGACAATATAAAAATAAGACGCTTACAAGCGCTATATAAGTTGTCGGCAAGCTTCTTTATGAGCGGATGGCTTTGTGATACGTCCGAGCTCGCAATATGTTCATCCATCAAAGAAATGGAGACACAATCTGGGGATTTGACTCTCCTGATTTTTAACTGTCTTCTTTTCTTTTGTTCCAATTTTTTTTTTTCGGGAAGGGGGAAATTATGGCTGTGGTAGGACTGCCGATTCCAGCATGTTCAACCAGCGATGGAGAATCCTTTGGTATTAAAACCCGATTCCACCCCTAATATTTTATTTCACACTTGATAGAGCAAGGAATGGATTTGAACTGTCAGGTTTCTTATTTGATAAAATGCAGGTAGGAGGCTCTGGATCTAGAGGTGCTTTCATTATTTAGTCTGTATTGAAGAGTACTAGATTTCTGGTTAGGCAGCTCTTAAAGCAAAGGGGTCTTGGGTGAATGCAGTAAGACTTTACAGAAAACGAATGCCAAGTTTAATGCCGCGTACACACAAGCGGAATTTCCGTCAGAAAAAGTCCGATGGGAGCTTTTCATCGTATATTCCGACCGTGTGTATGCCCCATCGGATTTTTTCCTTCGAAAATTCAGACGGACTTAGAGAACATGTTCTATATTTTTCCGACAGAACTAATTACTATTGGAAAAACCGCTTGTCTGTATACTGTTACGACGAGATTAGCAGAAGGGGCCCAAAGGGTGGCGCACTGGCTATTGCACTTCCTTTTTCTAGTCCCGTTGTTCGTCACCACGTTCTTGACGGTCGGACTTTGGTGTGACCGTGTGTATGCAAGACAGCTTGAGCGGAATTCCGTTGGAGAAACCTTCAGAGTTTATGCCGACGGCAAAACAGCTCGTGTGTACACGGCATTAGAGTCCAAGTGTATTTTTTTTTTTCACCATAGAAGTCCAAGAGTAACCAATAAAATCAGTACTTGAAGCCTACTGAAGGGGCAGTGGTGTAGCCCCTGAAATGTGCTGGCTTGTTACCTTTTGGACGTCTACAAAAAAATAGATATGAGTCTTTATTTTTTTTTCCCTTTTACCTCCTGGGTTTTTTATTGCGGTCTGTCCCTATTAGGAAGATTTTTACTCACTTCCTGTCATAACAGGAAATGATTGGAAATCTCCCAACATTTACACTGACTAAATCCCATGAGGAGGAGTTAAAACCTCTGGCAATGGTTTTAGTTACTGTACTTGCCTTTGTGCCCCGGTGGTGAACATACCCCTATTTCTTATATGTGAGATGAAGGGACAGGAAGTGAGGAAGAATCTCTCAAGTGGGGTCTAAAGCAGGCCATACATGGTCGAATTTCGAATGAATTTTCTTTTCAAAATCAGAAAGTTCGTTTTTTTTTGTGATCCGATGATGCTACCATTGATTTTTGAAATTCGGCCGACCAAGCCCTCAGTTTCACCTCATGTTGCTACAGAAAAGAATATTCGTGTGCGGGAAGCTTCTTTTCTCTCTGTAAATTTTCTTTCCTTATTACATTTCTCGCACAATTTTCCCATCATTGATTAGAAAATCATTTGTTTTTCAAAAAATTTCCAACATGTCCGATTCCTCAAATTTGATTGCCGCACAAAAATCGGCTGTTGTTGCAGCCCACTAATGGTGTGAAATTCCTACGAAAATTCTTTGATACGATTTTCAAAAGAAAATTCTTTCGAAATTCAAACCGTGTATGGCCGGCATAAGCCTGGAAGAAAGCCAGACATTTAAATTCTTTCCCACTCAAAACAAACAAAAAAGTTTGGGATTGGAAATGGGTTTTAATCCCTCATCTTCATGTTTTGCATGCTCTCAAGCCACGCTGAAGGTGGACAGAAACCTCCATTTTGGGGTCCCATAGAATAAAGGCAGAAGATCCACCACTTCCTGCTTCCGCCTAAAATAAAAAGAGTTGCGCTTTATAATAATTTGTTTTGGGAACTGCGAGCTGTACCTTTTTTAAACCACTAGGCTCTCCCTTCTTAAATAACTTTTGTGGTCTGGCTGATTAAGCATTCATTACTGGACATATAGAATCAGCCGTTCGCCATTCACCATTTAAGGTGTAAATAAACACAATGGCTTGAAATGATTGCGCAAGGATAATGTGTCCGGTTCCATATTTATTTATAATTTACTTCAATAATGCTAATGTTTCCCCAGTGTGTGATTACAGCGATTTTACGACGAGGAGATCCATAAATACATATGCAGTTTTAATTTCTGCCGTGTCCTCTCTCCCGGTGGCGTCAGGTGGTAGTCTGTACTCGTCTTGTTGACCCTCGATACAGGTCATTCCCATAATACGCTGTTAATAGCTTCTGTGTCCCAGGCCTTGCTGCTTTAAAGAGCAACACAGCAATATCTGTATTTGAGCTGACCGTGAAAAACACCATGAAGTATATCTAAGGTTAACCCTTCCTTTTTTTTTTTTTTTTTTTTTACCTTTTAATGTTCTGGTGAGGGGTTGGAAAGCCTGACAGGTTTTTATTGCTACTTGTATGGTAATGATAGCTCCAGACAAGTTTCAATAAGGTCTAGAAATTAGAATTTTCTGGGGGAAGTAACCTTCTAAAAAAAAAAAAAATTCAACTTGTTTCGGGAGTTCTAAGGAGTCCCCCCTTCATCAAGTCTGAATATAAATTGATGCCAGGAAAAAATGTTTTTTCACTTTCAAAAGGACTTGCTTCTGATTCTGGTTTTTAATAGGTTTTTATTGTTGTCCCACTATGATTTTTGTTGTTGCCCCACTCCTTTTTTGCCTTGAAGACTGAAAGTAATATGAAATCCAATATCAGTTGACTCGGTTGAGGGATTTGAAGGGAAGTCTTCTAATGGTCTAGGACAGGGTTGGACAAATTCTGAGGTAGCTCCTTAAACATTATAGTTTACGCCTAACTTTTGAGGCTTTCTCTAGTTGCCAGTAAAGCTGCCTCCTTAAAACAAAACTTAACCCCCTTATCGTTTTCAGCCAAGGGGACAGTTGCATTCTCGGCATGTGTTGGAACTGTTAAATCAATGGGTTTAGTTCCACTTTAAAAAGGAAAAAACAAAAATCTGCTGGCTCTTGGATTGGAGACTGGCTCTAGAACGCCATATTGATTTGTCCATCCGATCTAAGGGATTTGGACACTTTGCAGACATTTTGCTGAAATTTCCTTTTACCTTCTGTTGTGTCTACATAACAGGGAGTAAAGAAAAATCTTCCCAATGGGGCACAGATGGTGAAAAAGAAGCCTGTCAGAAATTGTAACCCCCCTCAAAACTCTGTGCGACATGAAAATAAAGTCCGCTTTTAGAGGAACCTTGTTTTATGGAAATCGTTCCCTGGAGCATCTATCTCTATTTACAGCCATATGGAGTTACTGGGAAAAAAATATGTCTCTTTTTTTGGTCATGCCTCTTGTTTATTTTGTCTCACCAGGATCGAGGATGGACGTAGACAGGACACCCTTCCTGCTGACCCCCACTGATGAGATCTGACCCAAACAATTCTTTGGGTCTTGTTATGGCGATAACTGTATTCGCTAATTAACAGTGTAAGCTTCAAAGGAAAAAAAAGTGCACAAAATCACAATAAAAACAAAATTTATAGGTATTAAAACATAAAAATCGATCAAGTTTTGGTCACCAGTCCCCTCCTCCCGACACTTCTAGTTCTGGTTTAATAAGTTATATTTAGAAACCGAAACAGCTTTTTTTTTTTAGCTATAGCTATAGAATCTTTTTCTTTAGAGATAAATGGCTACAGATGTGATGTATTTCTCACACGTTTCAGATGGAAAATGTGAGATTTCTTCTGTCATTTTGACAGTTTCTGACCTGCTAAGCCTCCAGCAATCTAATATGATTACAGTAACCATTGTATAATGACAGTGGGGAAACTTCCAGCTGTTAGAGTACAAGATTGCATCGGGAAGGTTTTCCCCATTTACATTGATTCCCGCCATCAACACAATCGAAGTATTTTTCTTTCTTTCAACCCTTGGTTGAAGGAAAGAAAATTGCTTCATGTATGGTTAGCCGAAGACCTTATTGTCCAGTGCTGTCAACGGCAAGCTCTTGATTGGAGGAGAGAGCAGAGTGATGACCTAATCACTGTGCTTCTGCCCCATCAAAATCCAATGCCAAGTTTAGGGAAAGTTCTTGAGAATGCTGCATGACTTTATCTGCAGTGGACAAAAGTGAGACCAAGTAGCAGGCTTTGCTGTATGGCATGGGTGAGTGAATTTTAAGTCTGCATTCACATCCGAGCAGAGAGGTTTTCAGACCTTTTTATTGAGGCATTTTCGAGTGCATATAGTGTTTTCAAAGCGTAATTTAAGCGTTTTACGTCATTTAGGTGTTTTAGTGTGTTCAAGCTATGGTTCTGTTTTAGCCAATGGAAAGCGCTAGGTAGAGGAGAGACCAGTTCTTGGGGGCTACAAAACTCTTGAGGTGATCCCATTGAAGTCTATGGGGCCAGAACACCCATGTCTGCTTCAAAAGTATCTCATGTGGCTTTTGGAGCATCATGCATCAAGCTACAGATGCCTTAGCAATCATATGTGAACATGCACCATTGGAATACTTGAGTTTTGTTGAGGGTTTTGGAGCTTTGAGCTACAAAATTCTCAGGTGTGAATGGGACCTAAGCGAATTACACATCTTTTTGGAGATTAAACAGGTTACATGTATGAATTTCAGCTTCAAGTTGAGCAGCTTACCTCTAGTTTAATATGCCAGAAAAAGTTTATGGCATATAAAGGAGTTTTGAGGTACTAAATTTCCTTAACCCTACCCTTCCCGATCAGTCCTCCAAACCTTTTGGGTCTATTCCACACTGCAGGATCTTCTGTGCCTATACACATCTGCGTCGGCTATACCCAGCTGCCCAGCGTCTGTCCTATTCCTAATTTGCATTGCAATGCCCGTGTAAAACCGATGTACCAGCGCTATGCCCCCCGCAGTTCTGTCACAATGCCTTTGATCAAACACAACGTACGTACAAGCGTTGTGTCGGCGGAGACTACATGCGATTATTAAAAAAAAAAAAAAAATGGGCTTTTATGATGGTGAATTGGAATAATGAGTTAAGTCACATAACAGTGGAGACCATTTAGTATTTCAAAAACCCAGCAGGGGGCTTTTAAAAAAGACATAATTAAAATCAACGGAAGATGCAAAAGGCTGTTATGGAGCTTAAGTCCCAGGTTGCTACGATGATTTAAACGTCTCTAGGGCCCTTTTCTCCTGAACGCCGGCTTTTAGATTTATTATAATATTTTTCGTTTTATAGTTTATTTACATTAATACATTCTACTCTTGTTGCCTCTTTCTTTTTTTATAACTTTCTGCAAGCTTAAAAAAAAATTTAAAAAATTGCTTATGATTTATGAAAGCAATTTTAAGGCCTTTTGTTTGTCTAAAAAACAGGCCCAAATATTTATATATGAAATGCGTCCTATTAGTAGCCACGCCACAACAGATCTGCTGCCGTGCCTTCCTGGCAGCATCTGCGGCCATTTCTCATCTAGTTAAGTAAAAAAATGGGTCACATAAGCATCGTTTGCTATGGAGCAAGCTGCAGAGCTGTCTCATATGTTACTGTATGTTTGCTGGCCAAATACCACCGGGGTTGTGTTTGCTAGTAACGGTAATAAAATTACAGGTACAATCAGAGTTGGCAATATAGCAGGACGTCAATATTGGAGCCTCTCGAGGATAGTCTAGCAAAATAGCCTACCCTAAATGTAAGCTTTATTTTTAACATATGAGCATTCATTCTTTTTTTAAACTCGTAGAATATACAAACATTAGTGTGATTTAATTTTTTTTTTTTTTTTTTGAGATGTAAATATACAAAAGAAAATGCTGTGAATAGTTAATTCTTAAAAAGCCACAGTAGAGGTATGAAAGGTATACATTTTTTTTGTGGTTGATTGAGAGAGAGTATCAATATCGTTCAGAGGGTGTCCATACATGGTTTTTATCCAGATTGAGATTCAGCTGCCCAATGGAACTTTTGCCCGAACCGAATGTCCTCTCTTATGGGGTTCCCTGTAGCTGCCGAATAAAGGCCAATTGATAGAGAAACGAACAAGTGGGATTGCTGCACATAAAAGATTTATTGTAGAAAAAACATATATTCATGTTTTTTTTATATGTAGTGGGGAAAATAATTATTTGATCCCCTGCAGATTTTGTATGTTTGCCCACTTACAAAGAAGTGAAGGGTCTATAATTTTTATCATACGTAGGTGTGTTATAAATGATAGAAACAGCATATCAACCAAAAATCCAGAATGAACACATGATACAAATGTTATAAATTGAGTTGCAGTTCAGGAAGTAAAATAATTATTTGATCCCCAAGCAAAACGTGACTTGGTGGAAAAACCCCTTGTAGACAAGCACAAAGGTAAGATGTTTCATGTAGTTGGTTACCAGGTTTGCACACATCTCGGGAGGGATTTTGGTCCACTCTTCCTTACAGATCTTTTCTAAATCCTTAAGGTTTCATGGCTGTCTCTTGCAAAATTTCAGCTCCCTCCGTGAATTTTTTATAAGATTAAGATCTGGAGACTGATGAGGCCACTCCATGACCTTAATGTGCTAGTTCTTGAGCCACTTCTTTGTTGCCTTGACTGCATGTATTGGGTCATAGTCAAGCTGGAAGACCCATCCAAGATCCATCTTCAGTGTTCTGGCTGAGGGAAGAGTGGTGGCACAGTGCTGTAGTGGGTAGCACTCTCACCTAGCAGTAAGAAAGGTCGCTGGTTCGAATCCCAACCACGACACTACCTGCCTGGAGTTTGCATGTTCTCCCTGTGCCTGCGTGGGTTTCCTCTGGGTACTCTGGTTTCCTCCCACACTCCAAAGACATGCTGGTAGGTTAATTGGCTTCTGTCCAAAATTGGCCCTAGTATATGAATGTGGGTTGGGGACCTTAGATTGTGGGATCCTTGAGGGTAGGGACCAAGGTGAGTGTGCGATGTATGTGTGGAGCGCTGTGTAAATTGACGGCCCTTTATGAGTACCTTAATAAATAATATAATAGATGAGCATCTTAATGAGACACAATGTACAGGGATAAGGAGAATTGTAGACGCACCCACACTCAGGTTGAACTGGATGGACTGGTGTCTTTATTCAACCTTACTAACTAATATGAAAGGAAGAAGGTTTTGATCCAAGATTTTACAATACATGGCCCCATCCATTTGCCCCTCAATGCAGCCAAGTCGGCCTGTACCTTTAGCAGTGAAACAGCCCCAAAGCATCATGTTTCCACCTCCATGCTTGACTGCAGGGATGGTGTTCTTCTGGTCCTAGCATTTTTCTTCCTCCTAACACATTTCCGATAATGTAAACAAAAACAAAGTTCTAAGCCACTTGGTGCCAAAACTAAAGCAAAAACGTTATAGCAACTGGACAAGTACAGCTTGTGTATGCGTGTGGCTCATACTGAAGAATAAAGATCTACAATATATCAAGTCCATTCAGCAGGATTTGCTCTCAAATAGCTATATAACCATCATAGACGTAGGAATGCACACCAATTGTGAGCCAAACGGTAAATCGGGAGACAAAAAACGGGTTAAAGTGAATTACGTATTGAAGCAGTGGAGGAATCCTCCAATGGAACGTTTGGACAGAGATCAATCCATTCATAACCTTTTTTTTTTAATTTATTTTTTCCGTCAGTGTTTGTAATTGCTCAGAGATTTTCTGATTTAATGTGAAAACTTTGGGGCCGATCCAACCCTCTTAATTAAAGCCAAACTCTTTATTTAAATATATTCCTCAATAGCTCTAAAGAATATCAATTCACTTTGTGTGCACCAGATGCCCTGCCCTGTTATCACCTTGTAAAAGTAGCATTGACCTCATCACTGTGTTGCACATAGCCTGTGTAGTGGAAAGAGCTGTGGGAGGGGCCCAGTAGACTCCACCCACTGCTGTCTGCCTGCAGAAAGCGTCAGGAGGGGGCGGCGACAAGACCAGTCTCCATGTGCAAGGAGAGCAGCCTTGATCGGTCTAAATACAGACATCTCCTGCACAGAGGGTTACTGCACAGATCTGGAAAAAATACACAAAGGACACCAAGATCCAAGAAAGAATTTTTCCGTACTTCCTGTCCTGGTAATGTGGTATCAGATGAACAGGAAGTAATAGGAAATTAATTTGGACATAGACAACAACTAAAATATTTTCTTGAAGAGCGGGGAAAGGTCTAGAACCTCTGAAATTTTTATTGCAGAATCTCATCCTGTCCCTTGCCCGTTCTTGCCTGGTATTACAGAAATAAAACGTTTATGGGTAACCCCCCTCAAAAAAAAAAAAAAAAAAAAAAAAAAAAGGTCACCAAGAGCAATAAAAACATGACAAAAATGTAAACACTTCTCCAATCTCTCCAGGACTAGAAGAGTTTTGAGTGCAGCTGGACTTTAATCAAAGTCCAACTCTCGAGTTTATGCGGTAACCCTTGCAGTCAGAACAATAAATCACATATTCTGGTAGGTGAGAGCTTCTAAAAAAAAAACCCCGTAGTTTATTATTTGCCACATCTAAATGCGCATAAAACTGCATAGTTATGTGGTTATCTGCTATTCTTATAGCTAACAAGTGCCTACGTTGCCCAATATGACTTTAATCTACTGAACAGTTACTGAATCTAGAAACTCTGTTGGTTCCAAGTCCCCAGCCCATTTAAGTAACTTCACCCCAAGCTGTTCAGTTCTGTCTCTCTCTATTGTGCCAATGTTATTCATCTTCTGAGTCACACAAAGCCATAAAAGTCACAACGCCTTCTGCATTTGCTCTAATTTCACCATACAATTGAAATTTGAAAGTTATTGTTCCTTTTCTGGTGGTTTGTCCCTCTTTTGAATTTAATAAGAAAATTTAAACATAAAGCATAATCTCCATAAAATTTCAGGGCTCTGAACAAAATTTTAAGGAGTAATTACTACGCCACTAAATGGTTGCATATGTCAACTAAATGCGCAAGGCCCGAGCCATGAGCATGCGTAACAAATTACTGCATGTTTCAGTCAATGCTGAGCAATTCAATGAAATATATTATAGGTTATAAAAAGCTAAATATTAATTTGATAGTTTTGTGTTATGATCTTTCTATACCGGTTTCTATCCCCCTATTTTACTGCCTCGGTCTCTATTTTTGTCGGGCTAGGTCTTTCTCCTTTTCTGCCGGCCTCGGCCCGCTCTCCTTTTCCGCCGGCCTCGGCCCGCTCTCCTTTTCCGCCGGCCTCGGCCCGCTCTCCTTTTCCGCCGGCCTCGGCCCGCTCTCCTTTTCCGCCGGCCTCGGCCCGCTCTCCTTTTCCGCCGGCCTCGGCCCGCTCTCCTTTTCCGCCGGCCTCGGCCCGCTCTCCTTTTCCGCCGGCCTCGGCCCGCTCTCCTTTACCGACGGCCTCGGCCCGCTCTCCTTTACCGCCGGCCTCGGCCCGCTCTCCTTTACCGCCGGCCTCGGCCCGCTCTCCTTTTACCGCCGGCCTCGGCCCGCTCTCCTTTACCGCCGGCCTCGGCCCGCTCTCCTTTACCGCCGGCCTCGGCCCGCTCTCCTTTACCGCCGGCCTCGGCCCGCTCTCCTTTACCGCCGGCCTCGGCCCGCTCTCCTTTTCCGCCGGCCTCGGCCC
This sequence comes from Aquarana catesbeiana, assembly GCF_042186555.1. Lineage (NCBI taxonomy): Eukaryota > Metazoa > Chordata > Amphibia > Anura > Ranidae > Aquarana > Aquarana catesbeiana. Next base: position 308,708,851 of record NC_133330.1, on the reverse strand, counting down.
GCTCTCCTTTTCTGTCGGCCTCGGCCCGCTCTCCATGGATATAAATACACTGCAATCTCTCATCTGAGGCTGGCTGAAATTTAATACAGCCTTTAAGAACAAAGGGAATCCCAGGGTCAGTGGGGCAAGAGGATGAGGCTTTTAGCTCTTTTGTAGGGCTATTAAAGAAAAGCTGTACTGAAAGAAAAATGTAGGTTGACCTTTTTGAAAATGCAAGTTGCCTGACTCTGGCTTTAAAGCTATAGTAAACCGCTGAAAAAAAAAACAAAACACTGCATTGCATACTAGCACATTATGAAATACTTACCTTAGGACAAAGCCCATTCCAGTGGTGTCCAGTCACCACTGAGAGAGCTGACGCGTTCCCCCCGGCCTTTCTTCTGGGTTCACGGGCTCCGGCGCTGTGAGTGGCCGGAGCTTCGATTAGGTCACTCCCACGCATGCGGGCAAGAGACCTTGGTTGCGGCAAGAAGCTCTGAAGATCCGGTATGGTATGCCGGACCTTCAGAGCGCATGCGCCGCTGATATCAGCAGCTGCATGCATGGCGAATATCTTCTAAATGTACACCGATATCAATTTTACCTACAGGTAAGCCTTATTATAGGCTTACCTGTAGGTAAAAATAACAAAGCAGGGTTCACAACCGCTTTAATACTTTCTGAAGCATGATGGCCAACAGGTTAGCTTTAAATGAAATGTAGTGAAGACCAGATTAGCTTTTAACTGTAAAAAAGCTTCAAAATTGTACAATGACTTTCGTATGATCTACGCAACTTCACATTTGTTTCACACATCGTGTTGTGCCATTGACCAATCAAGGAAAGCCAATGAAACTGGGACAGAACTGGATAGTTGGTAACTATTCGGGTTACTTTTCAATCCAGTCGTCATCCTTTGAAAATCTTCCATTGCATGTGCAAGTAAAAACCTTAGGCCCATGTGTGACACTAATCCATCAAATCTAGCGTTGGAGACTTCCTGTCCTTGAGTAGCTGCATGTTCCATTCATCGTTTGCGGGCACTGTCCTCTTTATCCCCCTGGCACAATCAGAGCGGCAGACATGGGTCAGCAATAGTGCGACGGTGGCTGAATGTAGTACCCTACCCAGAATATTGTCTAATGTAAAATCTCTCTCTCTCGTCATTACTGTTGCATAAATAAAGCTTTCAGTGTGTGCATCGGAGCCTTGAAGCATGAATATCCCGGTGGACTGGGAATTAAATGCCAAGTGAGGGTCAGACGCAACAAATACTGAATAACAGTCAGCAAATGTATACATATTAGGTAAGGTACACTGCCCTTGATGCAGAAGAAATTGAATAAGCACCTTGCTTCTCCGAGATGAAGCATAAAGACTCCTTTTGTCTGCCTGAACTGTCAGCATTGACCCATACACAATATGCCATTATCGAATGACTTGGACAATACGTTATTACGGCAAAGGGGACACTGTCTTGCCGAGGGTCCTCTTTCTTCTTTCCTTTACATCTTCTGGCTAGCTTTGAATGCTGCTGCATTCTGAAAGGCTGCCGTGGAGAGTCATTATTAAGCTCCTATTGTAGGTCTGCTGCTGTTGCTGTAAATATATTCATGTGTTTGACCCTCTAAGGTGGGAGCTGCATGTTGAGCTGACACGACTTGTGTAATAGCTGTTCCTGGACATGGAGATAAATGCCCCGGCTATCCAGTTAACCAGTTGTCTGTGCAACAAATGCTAGGAGAGCCATGGACCTGTTTTTAATTCTTGCACCTTCCCATCACTACCGTATTCTGAGTACATAGGTGACGTTCTATAATTAGAACTCTGGAATAATTTTTCTTCGGGAGGTGGAAAGGGATGTTTTAAAGGAGATGTCTGCTTTGTATGTCCTCAGTTGCTAGGTGTGGATGTGAATCGGGGTCCAGTTTTTATGCTGTGCCAAAAAGGAAACCCTTAAAGTCCAAATTATTTTTTTAGTATTAATGACCTAATTACATTCCAAATGTAAAAAATAAATAAAGTCTTAGGGCTCCTTCACACTAGCGGTGCTCCCAGAAGAGCGGTCTTCAGAGAGCATTTGACAAACAGTAAACAGGCTTTAACCCCTTGAACACCACACTTGTAGAGTGGCCCCATTCAATTAAATGGGTCACGTTCTGTGAGCACTACGCCCACAGGTATAATTCTTGCATTGGCTGAGAAGCAATGCATCATGCCCGTGGCATGTGGACACCCCCAGCCGCTGCTTCTGTAGCTAAAGGGGGTTGTAAAAGCATGGCTCAACTGAGGGTTTTTATTTTTTTAGAAAATATTTGAGTTTTGCAAGTTATACAGATACAAAAGAAGGATAAGAGTAGACTACTGGGAGTACCAATAATAGACAAAATAGAAGCATATCAAGCCTGGGGACATGAGACTTTACATGGACTACAGCCTCCTTCCCAAAGGAATGATGTTAACACAACATATTGTAAAATTTTACTAACATATTCTTAGCTCTTCGGAAAACGCGGATTAACTGAGGGTTTTGACCACCCCCTGAGGGTTTTGATCTCCAAGTGAGGGTTTGCCACGATTCGCCCACGATTTCCAAATTGTAAGGCAATCTGTGCAATGCGCGTTTGGGTGCCATTAATTTTAATTTTAAATGGCACCAAGAGCGTGGCATGATTTTGCCACGGTTGTAACACGACAGAATTGAGAAGCAATTGCGGTAAAATGCAACTTTAAAATCATGAAGCTTGTCGCCCAAAGAGGAGCGGGAGTTTCTTTTGGGCAACAAACACGCATAGGGCAGCCCATTGAAGTGACGCGCAGAAAAACACATGTGACGCGCGGAATTCACTACGTGAAGTGTGAATGGGGCCTTATAGTTGAATTCCTTTGGAAAGGCCTGTCCCCTGCCAGCATGCTGAAGAGAAGGACCCTTGCTTTCTTGTTCAAATATTTTATTAAGCAAAAATAGGTGATCCAAACAGGCAATGGTCCATGCAAGGACTAAGGCTGGATTCACACCTATGCAGTTTTAGTTCTTTTTGCATTTTGCAGATTTGCACTAGAGCCCATTTAACATTGTTTCCTATCGCGATCTGTAGTGCAAATCTGCAAAAAGCACAAAAAATGCATAGGTGTGAATCCAGCCTAAGAACAAATAACTGGCACATCAGTAACAAAGTCCAATCACAATGTGGGAGTCCATAAATATTTACATAAAATATGGATTGAGCATTGAGATACAATTCCAGCAATCTAGTAAGCTCCCTCAAATTAAGGGTGCATAGCCTACGCTTAAACATGTTTACGGGATAAGTAAAAGATGTGATGCATAATAATGTAGAGGAGCCTACATGTTATCACACTTCTAAATGGTAGTAACTTCCATAGGCAGTTGGCTACCAAATGAGAGAACCGTATGGAAAGGAGTATATGAGAAAATAATCAGAGAAAGAAAGAGGGGAAGAGAAAGGGGAGAAAAAGCGAGAATAAACACCAGGTGCCTCTAGAGGAGACCGAAATTATCATATTGATAAGGATCCAGGAAGATGCTGCCATTCATGGAAGAAGAAGAGACTCCTCGAAATTGGGTGAGAGGTAATGTGCCACCCATGGACCCCGGAGGGCTAGGACCCTTGCTTTCCATTCGGAGGCAGTGGTTTCTCTGTAGAGGTCCAATAAAGATGTCAAATATGTTGCTATATATTTATCAAGGTACATGTGTTAATTGGCCATTTAATGATCGAGTAATCTTAGGGTGAACTTTCACTTTAGCCTGTGCTTCATTTTATGTGTATTGGAAGTAAATAACACCGCAGGTGTCTTTAATGGCAAGTACTAAGCAACTAGAGAGCAGCTTCTTGTAGCCACATCAAAGGGAATAAAGCCACAGGTTGGTGAGCAATCCTGCATACCATGACTCCTCTATTATTACAGTGGCCATTGAACAGCAAGCAAGTCCACGCAGATCCCCACAGTTTCAGTTATTACAAGTAACCGCAGCATGTAGCAAATAACAAGCATATTTCCTAATGTGATCTGCGCTGTAAACAATACTAAAAACTCAATAATATAAAAGTTTTAGATGTTCTTTGTGCAAGTCACTAACTCCCATTTTCTTTCTCTTTTTAATTGCACAGCAAAAAAACGCATTAGCTCTAACAGCAGTGCTTCCCGCCTTGCCAAAATCCTGTTTTATCGAGCCTTTTTTTTTTTTTTTCCTTCCAGCAAATAATATTTGATGGAGCAGACAAGTTGTCGCCTTTTGCTAACAAACACCTCTTAGGCATTAATTGGTCTATTAGTGAGAATACACATGTATCCATGATGACTTGGGAGATTGTGTGATGTCATGGTGCAGCCACAGAGGACCTTCCCGTACTCTGGTGACTTGGCAGAGACTATATGTGTTTGTTGTGTGCTTCTCCTCTCCTGGCCGCTCTTCAGCGTGATTCGCGGTAGTATCAGGAGAATCTCACCTTGTTTTTATGCCTCCTACTCTGGGTAGGAAACGTCTGCTTTTATGAATGGAGCTTGTGGTTTCCATTTAGTTTAAGCCAACGTGTTGAGTCCCGGGAGGACTGTTTTTTTTTTTTTTTCCTTTCTTTCTTTCGGATATATTGGCTCTTGTTTAATGTGAAGTCCAAAGCTTGATTTTTTTTTTTTTTTTTTTTTTTAGCGAGCTTGAGGATAGTGCCAGCAGAACGCATTTAAACACTTGTTTAAAGATCCGTGATATCATTAAAAAGCAAGAGTATTGTTCTGAAAAAAGAAGCTGTTAAAGTAAAAATCCACTAAGCAGCCTTTACATCTAAACAGGCCACACGACGCAATTTAAAAGCAATTTCAGGAAAGAGTCTTTTTCTTTTGGGAAAAAAAAGGATTCAGTAAAATATTGCCAATCTTGTTCAAAGTTTGGAAAAATACAGTTCAGTAACAATTTCTTTATTTTTTTTGGTCTACGTAGTCGTGACTAGGAATGAGCGAAATGAGGAAAGTCTGATTTTTTTTTTTTTTTTTTTTTTTTCCCCCTTCATCAAATGGCACGGCTATTTAACCTTAACCATAAATATCTGTTGTTGCCTTGTAGTACCTAATGCCGCAGCAGGACTGCTATTTACTAAGACCAAATGTGGTCATCCGCCACTTGGGTTTCCTAATAGTGGCAGCATCCAGAAGGATTTAACAGGTAGAAATCGGGCAGAATTGGCTGAAAGGTTAAATTCACAAGTTTGTCTTTATGAATGAATACAGCTACGTTCGTTGTAGAAATGAACATTTATACCAAGTATAATAGGCCACTTTTGCGAGAGTAAAGCCTGTGCTGCGCCATTTTCTCCAGTGACAAAGCACTAACGTCCATGTAAGACCGTATGAACGCCTAGGCTGGTGTCACAATGGCGACTCTGCCATTTAGAAATTTGTTTGAAATTGCCAGCGGCAGAATCGCTAAAGAGGTTTGTCTGTTTATCCCAATGGAATTGCTCCCTCTATACGCTCTCATTGCTAGTGATCGAAACTCAGCAGCAGTTGGGCCACCAATAAAGCAACATCTTGCTGCATCTGGCTACGGGGGGGAGCAGACAGGCAGCTTCTTTAGCGTTTCTGCTTCTGGCAATTTGTTTCTAGTGGTAGAATCGCCTGTCTGACATCTGCCTTAGGGTTGCTTGTTTTGATCAATAGCATCTTATTCTGCCTAGGGTGCTCCTGTTCATTAAATACAGATGCATATTAAAGTAGAACAGCAATAACTGTATGGAGATGCATTGTTCCAGCAAGTAAAAAAAAAATGTAGGTGGAGGCCAGGATAGGCTACACAGAGTAGGCGATAGTTTACAGGTCATGGTAGGGACTTCCAGAGAATGGGAGATGCTCTAAAGAAGTCCTGGAAGTGATGACGTGGGAGCTAGAGAGCAAGGGGTCTTGGGAAGAGTGAAGAAGTTTGGATACACTTTGGGGGGGGGGGAGTGCTTTTGAAGTATTTTTGTCATGCGAAAGCATATATAACCTACATTTACTGAACATCCCTGAAAATTAGTGGTGCACCGAAATTAAAATTCTGAACCAAATCTGAAAAATGCAGAATGTACTTGGCCAAAAACTGAAACCAAAATGGAGTTTTTAAAAAATGTGTATATATATTTTTTTATATAATTGTATTATATTCAACTTTTTAATTAATATCATGAATTTAGATGACTATGAATACATTTTTGCCCATTATCGTCACCTTTTTTGGCTGATAGGCAGTTTTCACACTGAGCAGTTTTTGAAGCGCCTTTGCTTTTTGACCCGGTTTTCCTTCCATGTTCACGTGCTCCGGCCATCTGATTGGCCATGCAGCGATGACGTCATTCCCTCGCATGCACTTGGGAGTCGCAGTCCACGGCACCGTTCTCTGAAGGGACAGCCCAGGTATGTCGTCCCTTCAGACCCCCTGCACCTATGTCTTCACCGGCTGCCTGCAGTGTGAATATCTCCTAAACAGTGCAGGTCTAGAAGATATTCACGGTACAAGTGCAAAAAGAAACTTTACTACCACTTAAAAAAAAGAAAAGACCGCTTGCCGCATGTTTAGTCAGTTAAAAAGACTGCACCAAAAATGCACCCCCCTTTTTTAATGCATTGAAAACACATCAAATCGCACCCACGTTTGTGTTTTTTGAGTCACATGACCTATGAAAAATGCATCGGAAAATTGCAGTAAAATCACGTGCATTTTTTGGCTGCCATTATAGGCACCCTATTTTGCTATCTGCAAAACGTCGATAACCCTATTTTTGGCCAATAATTTTCGGTGGCCAATATATTGTGCATCCCTACTGAAAATATACGTTGCCTTGCTGTCTCTGGTAGTACAAAGAGGGTTTTTTTTTTTATTTTTTTATTATGTTTAATTTCCATATGATTATTCAAGGATTTTGACTAAAATACTGAAACCAGACACAGCCAGGTATCTAGCAATCTCAGAAGTAGGTCAGCAGTGGCATCCCACATGTCAGAGTATTTTACCATCTCATTCAGAGGACGAAGCATTCCTGTTGGACAGTGTTTTGTAGGCCAAACCAGAGTAAACATATAATGGGTACAAAATGGCTGCCTGTACTGTGCAGGTAGTACATGTCCATGAGGAGAAGCTCATGTTACCTTGTGTAAACGTCTGTTATAACCTAAGCAAGGCATATAAAAAACAGGAGATGAAATATTTCAGGTGTCAGGGTTTTTTTTAGGTGTCTGACCTGTGAAGCATTACATTTCCGTGCTTTTTCTGTGACACATGATGATAAATGGGTAGCAGACTTTGACGGGGCAGGAAATTTGACTGGGAACTTATGTTTTCTTTTATGCAAATTCTCATTTTCCTGTTTCTGTCACATTTGCTTTTAAACTGCTCTCTTCAGTCAGTATTTTAAATGATTCTATAAAGGGGCCCCTACAGGGGCCTGATTATCTGTGAAATTAGGCTTAATCCAAACACATTGGAGATGTGCATTGAGTAAAACTAGCTCCTGGGGCTTAGTATGATTATGTACCAAACCCCAACCAGCCCAAGGCTCCTGCTAATACATTATGTCCCAGTCCATTGGGCAGTGACTGACCCTAACACCTCCGGTGACTTCCTTCGTCTCCTGACCTTATGACAGTCCAGCCTGGTCTGCACTGTGGTCAAGTACAATGAGCATGTTCTGTTTTAAAGATAATATTATAATTATATAACACTTTGCTCCCTAGAGACTGACGGCGCTTATCAAACTGGTGTTGGGATCTTTGGATAGAAGGGTTTGTCAGATGTTGCTATAAGCTTGAGTGAATAGATGTTTCTTAAATGGATGACTGTGAGTTCCTTATTGCGGGTGCTACATAACGGAATGCATTAGATCCAGAGAGTTTTATGGTGACCGTGTGCGTGAATTATTTTCTTTTTTTTTTGGTTTAGAGTTTAAAATCCATCTCTATGGAGAACTACAAAGGGTAAATGAGTGTTTAGGACCGGGGGGCAACTGAAAGGAGTTTTACTTACCCAATCCTCTGCTCTCCCAGTAGCTCTCATTTATGCTCCTACAATGGACTGGTTCTCAGTGTTCTCGCCTTCCAACACAGGGCTATGGGCTCTGCATTCGACTTGATGGCATCTAGCGACCAGAGCATGAGGGAGAAGAAGCTGCAGGGACCAGTCGTACAAATTGCCTACGGAAGAGGAGGATATGTTAGTTTAAAACTGCTTTTACTGCTCCTCTAGACATAAGATGGCAGCCCTACTGCAAGAGAGCACTCACAAATCTAGATACAAGACCTTTTGAATTATTTTTGTTCTTTAATGAACTATGTTGTTTAACACGAACTGGCTGAATCATAAGTATTCTCAAAGCCAAGTGCTGCTCTTATAAGAGGATTGTGCTTTATCTGGTATTTTCCTATACTACAACCTTTTTAAAGAAAATTCCTAATGGTGGCATGGGCTTATTAAAGGCCAGTTCCACCAAGCAAAAAAAATTGCCCAACTCTTGTATTATGAAGACAAATGGTGGCGTTACATTCTCTAATGTAACATAAAAAAACAAAGACGTTCAGACCTGCAAGTTTTGCCTGGTGCTAACTCTTTAAAACTCAAGGGGTTCAGGGTTCATAAGGCAGTCCCAAGTAGGTGCCAGCAAGTTTGATGTTGGGCTCAAAAGCTTTGACAAAATTCATTGTATTTTTTTTCATTTAAGGTTTCTCTGACTTCGGAGAGGTTTCTTCTCACTTCCTGCTGTGCCTACAGGACAGGAAATTAAAGGAGAATTTACCCAATGGCCTTTCACCATTCCCTGCTGTAGTGTTTCCCACATCCGAGGTACTCCCACCACATTAGAGGTCCCCACTGTTGCATCATAGGTTCTCCCACCACAACAGAGGTCCCCGCTGGCTCATCAGAGGTTCTCCCATCTCATCAGAGTCCACTCATCAACAGAGAGCCCCCATCACAGGTTCCCCTAGTTACAGAGTCTTACCTTTTTGGCTCCAGCAGTGCGGCAGAGAAGGGTAGGTGGAGGAAGTCTGGAGGAGGCGGACTTCTGTCTTCCCCTGAATGCTGAGGGTGCCCCTACCCTGGATCAGTGTCACATGATGCCATGGTGCCTGCGAACCGTCCGCCATCACCGTAGCAATGAATTGGTTGTGGTGTTGGGGGACAGCCTGCATGCACCATAGCAAGTCATGACACCGATTCAGGGAAAACTGTATCCCCTACTCACGCCACCCTGGGGGAACCCAGCTGGCACTCTCATTGAGAAACACTGCCCTACTGTATCCAAAATTAAAATAAAAAAATAGAATGGTTTTGGCTACCTAACTTGATTTGTTCAAACCTCTGGAGGGGAAAAAATAGGAGTTCATTATGAATGTTTAAAAGAAGAAAACCTTTCCACGGATTAAATACGGAACACCTGGACTTGTCCCTGGAAATTAGCTTGCTGCAATGATGAATGGTGATGGCTGCTAGCAGATGAGATGAACATGGTTATACTGTGTTTTTGTGACAGTCTACTGTAACCATGTACCGAGGGAGCCACCATTGTGTGTGCATGTTAGCCTGCTCAGGGCTTGTTTTCTGGGTTTTCAGTAACTCCTAGGTTTGTGTTTAGAGCGTTGGCTGCTGTTTCATGAGCAGTTATTTTATTTCTTTTTTTCCTCTTTGCGCATTGCTTAGTAGTCGGCAGACATAAACAGTTAATCATGTGTTTTGCTCGACACTTAATGACTTGAGTCACATTGGTTGAAATCTCAGGCTTTATTTATTTATTTTGTTTCATCAGCTGTGTGCACCATATGTTTAGTTAGAATTATCTCACCGTACAATTAAGGATTATGTATGCCGCATTTAATAACTAGGGGTGGAGAGCAGCAGACATTCTTGTGACGGCAGACCCTGGGCCCTCGTACACAAGACAGATTTACAGTCTGCGGCCTTCTTGTGGAGCGTACACATCTGCAACAAAACAAAGGGCGATCTTTAGCTTATTTACAGTGCACAGAAGTTTGAAGAAAAGGAGAGTAGTAACAAGATGGTCCATCATGTAAGGGGGTCACAATGTCGCTCAATTATGAGTTACTATTATTAGAAAAAAATAAATTCAATGTGGGGTTTAGAAAAAAAAAAAAAAAACCCTTCCTCGAAGAGCTCATGGGCATGTGATGACCTATATGGAGCAGCTAAATTCCTGCTGGCTGACCAGTTGGGAAAGGGGTGGGGGGATATCAAATAGACAAGTTAAACAATCCATCATACTGCTATCCTTCTTCTCTGTCTAGAGCTTACACTAAAGTGTATTCACAATTATTTTTTTTCAGATAGGGTAGGGCATCATTTAAACTCCCTTTTTGGGTTTTTTTTTTGGTCATTTGTGTCCTGTTAGGGAGAGTTCTCTTCACTTCCACAACAAGAAGTGAGAATAATCTCTCAAATCAGGGAAATCTCCCTCGCTTTCGGGCCTGGCGACCGTGAATCTTTCTACTGGTGTCAAAGATGGAATAAAAACCTGACAAAGGTTCTAATGCCCCCACCACTATCCAGAACGTGCTTAAAAAAAAAAAAGCTGGATTTAGATGCATTTTAAAGGCAGGGCTGGCTGGCTGCCAGAGGTGCTGAAGGGGAGCAGCCAACCTGCCCTCATGTGGGCACCCTTAGATGTTTCATAGGTATCTTTTGAAATACCGACTCTCTTCCATATATACCATTGGTGCTGCTCCAGTCGCTGGTTGCAGAAGGGGGTTTTGTGATCTGTGTAGACTTTATTTCCATCAGTTTCTTGTCAGAATTTATCAGCCTACCCCTGAAAATGTCTGCATAATCAACCGCTTTCATTTCACTCATCGCTGAATTATTGACTTTAGATCTTTGTCCCTAGCTGTTGAGTTTATCCATAGCTCTTAACTGTCCCTCCTTTGTAGGTACCATTTCTTCTTTTGTAACCATATCCCTCTGCCCGTCTTTCCTCCTAACTTGTCCCTCATGTTGGCATAGTGAAGCAATTCTCATCCGTTTTCCCTCTGATGAACCCTTGAAATAGTTTTCCCAGTCTCTGGCAACCCCTGATAAAAATAACTTTAGCATGACCATTGAGGTATGATGACCAAGAATAAATTACGTGACCTGTCTAGAGTATTAGACACCCATATGTGGAACAATTTGGTATATTAACAAGCAGAAATTAAATGTGCCCATTACATTAATGGTCAGTTAAGAAGGGTCATCCTACATTGGTGGTCAGTGAAGAAGGGTCCACAAGTGGTCAGTGGAGACATTCCCTCCTTACACACGCACAGGCATCTAAAAAAGATCATTGGTGTCAGTGGTTACCATCCTGATGGATAACCAACATTGAAGCTTCATTGAACCAACTTTGACTGCTCCGCCGAGTGACATCAACCCCAGAACTGTGCAGTCACCATCAGGTGGGGAATTACTCCTCAAGGAACCCCTATTAAGATCTGGAGGAACCCTAGTTGAGAAAGGCTGGTCTAGTGTACAAGACCTCGTGTATTATATACCCTCAAAAAATGTTTATACAGTACGTTTTATACCTTTTTATCCAACTTCTAAATTTATTGCAGTTGTTATTTTGTAAAAAAATTGTTAAAAGGAAATGTAGCTGTAAAAATTCACTTGTTTAACCAATACATTTTGGCAGAATAATTCCCTGTGGTTGGCATTAAATAGGACGCGGCAGGGGTGCAACCTTTACCTCTTTTACTTTCTACCAAAATTTGACCCTCTTTCTCATCTCATTGAGTTGAGAGGTATGGTTTACCTGTAAGAAACAGGTCCGCTTTAAGAAAAGCCTAATTTATATTGCGTAGTTAGGTGGGTGAGTTTCTAAAAATCTTTAATCTTCAGTTTCACCTACTAACACTAAATGTTTTAGAAAGTCTATGATCTCAAGAAGTTGGCCTTAATTCTTGCTCCACCCAGATTATTTTATTGCTTGCCTTTCATCAGTTATGACTATTGGGCTTGGGAGGGATTTACCGTCTTTTTTTATTGGCGTGTTTATATATAGCTGTGTAAATCTTCTAAGCTGCACAAAATTATTTTAGATAATGGTATATTATAATATGTAGTATAGTATACTTTTTTTCTGAAGTGCTTGAGGGATGCAGATTGGTATTATAGTCTGCATTTTATATTCAGATACTGTGTCAATTCCCAGAAGCATATGCTTTTAGTGGTATTTCCACAGCCTTGCAGTATTTATTGATTGTAACAGTTATGATTGTTGCGCTCTATTCACTAATGGTTTTATTGCACGTGTATGCAATTTATTGCATATATGTTATATTATCTATTCACATGTTATTCGTGTGAAAATCCAAGATGAGATTTTTTTTTTCTTTTTTCTCCTAAAATATATATATTTTTTTTTAATTAGTTTTGGATCGAGTGGGCGAGACTTGGAACCCCTGTCAAGTTTATACAGATATCTAGGACTCCGTTGTAGAGATCTGCCCTGCTTTACCAGGCAGGAAGTGAGGGGAGCACCCATCACTAACAGATTTTTTTTTTTCCAGTTTTAATAGAGTAAGAAAGGTAGAACCCCCATCAGAATCTTTTCCTCTGTCATTTGTTTCTGTTGCAGAATTTCCCTCATTTCCTATATGGTGAAATCATTTTCAACTGGACAGGTAATAATGGTCATGGTAAGTCTCCCTTGGGCAGCAGTAACAATTTAACGTGGGTTCTGAACTGGCTTGACTTACATTTTAAAGCAGAATTCCAGACAAAAATAATCTAAAAGTGAAAAGGCCATTAAAGAATAAAAAGTTTGCAATATACACTTTTTATCCAGGGCTCTGCCCTACCGTAGGGTATTCCGCCACTACATGTCCTCAGTCTAATGTCCAGCATCATTCAATTACCTTACTCTGTGTCCAGGTCATCCAGGACCTGCCTCAAACTGTGACTGGACAGTGAAAGGAGAAGTAGCACAGTTTTAAGCTTGGCTCTCTATCACAGTCTTTTCTCGTCGGCACATGAACTGATTGACCCCTTGTTCTGCTTCTTCCTCTCTCACTCCAGCTCTGCTGTATAGAAACTGCAAGGGCCTGATGCCAGGTCAAACTCAGGACCTTACATCGCATGCATTTAAAAACATACATTTAATGCTCAGTTGAGTTCAGCTTTAAAGTATGTCTTATTATATTATATTATATTTTAGCATTTAATTTTTTTTATAATAGAATATATATATAAAGCATCAATTTAAAAAAAAACAAACAAAAAAAAAAAACAGAAAATAAATTTGACCAATACCTTTAGTTCCCCTTTGAAACAAACTCGGTAACATTACCCCGCCAAGTTCAGTATAGGAAATCGATCAGAAGTCTCTAAACCTGAAATGGTATCTAGTGTTTGAGTTTAATAAATGATTCATGGGTATCTTTAAGGCAGGGGGAGACCTTTACGCTTAGGCCGATACTCTGGGGCCATTCTCTAGTGCCGTTAAGAGTAACGAATATCTAATTTTTTGCTGTAAATATCAAGATAGGTGCTATTCCTTGCTCTTCTTTAACCACTTGCCGACCAGCCGCCGCAGTTGTACTGCGGCAGAATAGCAGGGCTGGGTGAAACAACATTATGTAACGTCGCTTTGCCCTGTGGCCCCCGAGCCGATGCGAGTGCCCGGCGGTCTTGATCACCGCCGGGCTCCCCCGATGATGGCTGAGACACGGAGAACCCGGAACTGTGTGTGTGAACACAGTTGGAACACACACTAGGGAACACATTAACCCCTTCACTGCCCCCTAGTGTTAACCCCTTCACTGACAACATTTTTACAGTAATCAATGCATTTTTAATCGCACTGATCGCTGTATTAATGCCAATGGTCCCAAAAATGTGTCAAAATTGTCCGACGTGTCCGCCATAATGTCGCAGTCACGATAAAAATTGCAGATCGCCACCATTACTAGTAAAAAAATAATAATAAAAATGCTATAAATCTATCCCCTATTTTGTAGACGCTATAACTTTTGCGCAAACCAATGAATATACACTTATTGCGATTTTTTTTTTTAACAAAAATATGTAGAATACATATTGGCGTAAACTGAGGAAAAAAGCTTTTTTTAATATTTTTGGGGGATATTTATTATAGCAAAAAGTAAAAAACATTGCGTTTTTTTTTTTTTTTTTTTTTTCAAAATTGTCGCTCTTTTTTTGTTTATAGCGCAAAAAATGAAAACTGCAGAGCTGATGAAACACCACCAAAAGAAAGCTGTGGGAAAAAAAAGGACGTCAATTTTGTTTGGTTGCAACGTCACACGGCTGCGCAATATCAGTTAAAGCGACGCAGTGCCGAATCGCAAAAAGTGCTCTGGTCAGGAAGGGGGTAAAATCTTCCGGGGCTGAAGTGGTTAAGTTCTCTAAGGCTCCATGTACACTACAGCTCCTAAACTTGAGTTTAGGAGCTTTTTGCATCCCCCCCAGCTGTGCCAATCAGCTTCTAACTTCAGCTTTTTCAATTAAGCTTTGACAAAAAAACTTGGAAACTGATTGGTTACTATGCACAGCTGCAACAGATTTTGCACTCTCCAGTTTTAGTAAATCAACCCCAATGTGTCCATGTACATCGTGTAGGAACTGCTGCGGTTAGGGGAGGTTTAGCCTCCCTCTCCTGAACCACGGAAGAATCACGTTCAGGGTAGGAAAGTTTTGACCACTGACCGCAAAACTCGGCAACATTGTGGCAAAATCACGCTGCAGTTGTTTTGCTGCGGCCAGTGGTCATAATAGGCTATGTGTACATGAAACCTAAGATGAACAGAGTATTTGAATCTGGCAATCTGTTAAATATGGAGCACCCCCAGAGAGGGGCAGAGTCTAGTCTCTCACTTTCTGAATTAAAGTCAACTACTGCTTACCGGTGACACTGTGGGGTTGATTTACTAAATCTTGAGAGTGCAAAATCTGGTGCAGCTGTGCATTGTAGCCAATCAGCTTCCAACTTCAGCTTGTTCAATTTAGGCTGGGTTCACACTGGTCCGACAAACGCTCCGACATTGGGAGCTCATGTCGCATGACGTGTGAAATTTAATGTTTCCCTATGGGAGCCGTCCTAACTGGTCCGACACAAGTCGTTCCGACTTTAGAAATGCTCCCTGTACTACTTTGGTCCGACTTTGATCCTACTTCAGTCTATTGACTATCATTGAAGTCGGATCAAAGTCGGATTGCCGTCTTGCATGATCCGACTTTGGCACGCGACTTGTGCTCAGATGTTCTTGAGGGGGAACTCCGCGCCAAATTTTAAATAAAAAACCGGCATGGGTTCCCCCTCCAAGAGCATACCAGGCCCTTGGGTCTGGTATGGACCTTGAGGGGAACCCCCTACGCCGATAAAAACGGCGTGGGGGTCCCCCCCAATCCATACCAGACCCTTATCCGAGCACGCAGCCCGGCCGGACAGGAATGGGGGTGGGGACGAGCGAGCGCCCCCCCCCCTCCTGAGCCGTACCAGGCCGCATGCCCTCAACATGGGGGGTTGGTGCTTTGGGGGAGGGGGCGCGCTGCGGCCCCCCACCCCAAAGCACCTTGTCCCCATGTTGATGAGGACAAGAGCCTCTTCCCGACAACCCTGGCCGTTGGTTGTCGGGGTCTGCGGGCGGGGGGCTTATCGGAATCCGGGAGCCCCCTTTAATAAGGGAGCCCCCAGATCCCGGCCCCCCACCCTATGTGAATGAGTATGGGGTACAGCGTACCCCTACCCATTCACCTAGGAAAAAAGTGTCAATTTAAAAAAAAAACACTACACAGATTTTTAAAGCATTTTATTAGACAGCTCCGGGGGTCTTCTTCCGACTTCGGGGGTCTCTCCGGTTCTTCTCCACGCTCTCCGGATCTTCTGCCGGGCTCCTCCGCTCTCTTCTGCTCTTTTGCCGCTCTTTTGCTAAAGCGGAGGAGCCCGGTCTTCAATCTTCTGCCTTCTGCCTTCTGCCTTCTGCCTTCTGCCTTCTGCCTTCTGCCTTCTGCCCTCTTCTCCTGATGTTGACACGACGCTCTCTGGGGCTAGAATGCTCTCTGTGCGCTCTGCTCTGACTTATATAGGCGGTGACCCCGCCCCCTTATGCCGTCACAGTCCCTGGGCATGCTGGGACTGTGACGTTTTAGGGGGCGTGGTCATCGGGTGATGACCACGCCCCCTAAAACGTCACAGTCCCAGCATGCCCAGGGACTGTGACGGCATAAGGGGGCGGGGTCACCGCCTATATAAGTCAGAGCAGAGCGCACAGAGAGCATTCTAGCCCCAGAGAGCGTCGTGTCAACATCAGGAGAAGAGGCCAGAAGGCAGAAGGCAGAAGGCAGAAGGCAGAAGGCAGAAGGCAGAAGGCAGAAGATTGAAGATTGAAGACCGGGCTCCTCCGCTTTAGCAAAAGAGCGGCAAAAGAGCAGAAGAGAGCGGAGGAGCCCGGCAGAAGATCCGGAGAGCGTGGAGAAGAACCGGAGAGACCCCCGAAGTCGGAAGAAGACCCCCGGAGCTGTCTAATAAAATGCTTTAAAAATCTGTGTAGTGTTTTTTTTTAAATTGACACTTTTTTCCTCGGTGAATGGGTAGGGGTACGCTCTACCCCATACTCATTCACATAGGGTGGGGGGCCGGGATCTGGGGGCTCCCTTATTAAAGGGGGCTCCCGGATTCCGATAAGCCCCCCGCCCGCAGACCCCGACAACCAACGGCCAGGGTTGTCGGGAAGAGGCCCTTGTCCTCATCGACATGGGGACAAGGTGCTTTGGGGTGGGGGGGCCGCAGCGCGCCCCCCTCCCCCAAGGCACCACCCCCCATGTTGAGGGCATGCGGCCTGGTACGGTTCAGGAGGGGGGGGGGCGCTCGCTCGTCCCCACCCCCATTCCTGTCCGGCCGGGCTGCGTGCTCGGATAAGGGTCTGGTATGGATTGGGGGCGACCCCCCACGCCGTTTTTATCGGCGTAGGGGGTTCCCCTCAAGGTCCATACCAGACCCAAGGGCCTGGTATGCTCTTGGAGGGGGAACCCATGCCGGTTTTTTATTTAAAATTTGGCGCGGAGTTCCCCCCTAAAGATTCATACCAAACACAGTGCCGGCATTGGCGGGGATCCAAGTCGGATCCCCGTTCATTGAAAGTCGGACACATGCCGGCTTCATGTCGCAGGGCAAAGTCGGATCCAAAGTAGGACGGCTGTCGTGTCGCACCAGTGTGAACCCAGCCTTAAGCTTTGACAAAAAAAAAAACCCTGGAAGCTGATTTTGCACTCTCCATTTTTAGTAAATCAACCCCTATGCATTTGAGTGCACTCTTTGGAAGAAAAAAAAGCAATATTTTGTATTATATTTTATATTTGAGGCCTATAAGAGAAATAGGCTGTCTTTAAATCATGTGGTTCTGCCATCAGCTGGCCCTTGCACACCATACAGTTGATTCAGCAGCAAACCTTAATCTTCTCTATCAATGACCCGGTTGTGACTAGGATCAAAGCACTTGGTCAGTAGGAACCTTTTAAATGAGGTCCTCCTGCATTGCACTCTTAAAAATTTAATGTGTACACTACCTGAGGTTATATACTTTTTATTTGTGATTTTTATTTTAAATTGAAGCCATCCTTTTTATAGCATAAAGAAAGTTTGAGTATATCTATCCAAGACGTTTTATTTAATTATAGAAGGGTTATTATTTTTATTATTATTTTTTTTTTTTTTTTTTTTGCTTTTGCTTTTTGTGTCCAGTTGGGAAGATTTACCTTAATTTCTTGTCCAGAGATACAGCACGAAGTGACGGGACATCTCTACAGATTCCCATTTTAGACAAACCTGAACCCATGCCCCCTTTGGCTGATTTTTCCCTCAATTCTTGCTCTAGTAAAAGATAACATTTTGTATAGTACCAGTTATCACCATGATATCTCCGCAGCAATTTAGCTCAGGCACCAATGAAAACTCAACGGGGGTTCTAATCCATGCCTTCTTTTTTTCAAAACTAAAAATAAGCGTTTTGATTATACATTCTTTAAATGATCTCATACATATTTATTTTTAATGTTTTAATTCTTTAATAACTTTTTAATATCTAAATATGTTGCAAGCTGTGCGTTTGTACTCGATAAAAGTTTTTTATATGAGGATTTAAAAATTTCCAGCATAATAAACAGGTAATTGTCTGATTTAGATTCTCATCTAGACATCCTCTCCCCAAACAGACCTTCGCCTTAAATGTACTTTGTTTGTTAAGCCAACTTCGGCAAAGCGGTATTGATGGACCACCCGCTGACTGCGTGCAACGTATAAGATGGAAAGATGTAAATGAGTTTTTAAGTAATTTACTTGCCTTTGATTGCAAATGATGGATGGACCTCTCTCCTGTGCTCCCACAGTGAAATACAAGTGTGTGTGTTCAACGTACACCAAAGAAAAAGGGGAAGCTTGTCATAAAACATTACCATTAGGCTCTCTTTATGAGTGCACGCTTGTTAGGCCCTGCTAAAATGATTTCCACGATGAGGAAAGTCTGGGGAACACTGTACTCTTTGTCACGCTGCACAATAAAATGGCAGTTTGAGGGGTCTTGGCCTTGTTATTACAATGGCCTGGCCGAAACCTGCCAGTGTTTATTTAAAGGGGGTCGCTTATTGATTGAAAACACAAACTCATAAGCGTGACACTGAGAGATTTGCTGCAGACCTCCCTTTGAATTCCATTCTGTGGTGACCTTGGATGGGGTTTATAGCTTTCCTCTATTCTAGGCACTAAAGGCAACTTAGATTTGGCATTATAGGGAAGGCTAAAGAGACCCTATCGCCACACTGTTCGTTTCAGCAACGATCTTGCCATAACATTAAATGTGCATTAACTTGTTTATCTGTAAAAGCCACCTTTTATGTAGACATCCGAAAGCCCTGGTACTGCTCCTGGGCACCTCCATATTGGAAGTGATGTCAGCAGCCCAACATGCTGAAGTCTATAGTATTCCACTTTGCGTCCCCACTAGTATCTTTATCAAAGGTTGTGTAGTGAGGTGAAGGAGAGGCAAAATAGCTGGGCCAACAGGGGGGCTACAATGTGCATGTGATGAGGAGGTCAACTTAGAGAAATTCTACTTTTCTGAAATGACACTTTCTGAAGTGTCAGTTCGCTAGCAAGTTCAGAGGCACATTGCAAGTCAACAAAGCAATTTAAATTCCCTCTCTCGCTCTGATCTTCACCCTTTTTCTCAAGCCTGTCTCTTCCTTCTCCAACCCTCCCCTTACCTCTCCTCCTTATCCTTCAATTCCTCCAGCTTACCTCCCACCCTTCGTTTTCCTCCCTTCCCGTCCACCATCCCATACCTGACTGTGACTGTGTGTCCACCTTTGGATGGCCCACTCATGGCAAGACAACAGGTTTGATTAATTGCCCCCCTTCCAACCCCCCCTCCCCAGGCATTTACTTACCTTTCCTTTGCTCCTCCAGCTTCGGGAACCAACCTACCCAATTCTTCCAGGTATAGAGCAAGTATAAGCATCTGCAGAGGTCTGCATTGCAATCAACCTGTTTCTTTGCCCTACATAGAACCACTTTAAGGCAGCCCGATCAGGCTGTTTTTATTAATGATCTGATATTTGGGTACCTTCAGATGCTGTTCTGGGGAGTGTGCAATCGAAACAGATCAGAAAAAAATGCGCCAAATTATATTCCAACCAGATAAGCCAGCGCAAGCAGCGTTGTTCTTCCTTACCCCTCCCTTCTTTATTGACTTGTATGCTTGGCAGAACAGGCTTTAGAAGTTTATGGGATAGTTTGAAGAATTTTATGTTGTGAGGGTGGACAGGTTGTTACTATATTTCAACTGCGTTCTGAAGTCACTGGACAATTTACTCTAGCCTAAAAAAAACAGATCATTTTGATATCCTCGGTCTAAGGCTGGCCATACACGTAGCTCAATCAGCACAGACAGTGTTGATGTGAGAATCCCTTCTGCCTGGCCATTGTCTTCTCCCGGGGTGGGGGGGGAACCGTTCCCCGCTAGGAAAAGACAGTGATTATGATTATCGATAGCAGCTATAGCAGCCGATTTCGATAATCGCAAGAGAATCCGGGAGGCTGGTTGTACACAAGTTGATCACTCAATGGACTGTGTATGACCGGCTTAAGGCTTACCAAACACACAGATTTTGAACAGATCAACAAAATATGCTAACAGAATTGCAGTGTATGCTTCTGTGCAATTACATAGTAGTTGGTCATTTTGTTAAGAGCAAAATCTGACCATAGGAGGCTGTGGAAGAAGTGGTGGGAGTGGGTACCGACAGAAAAACGTGCCCCCCCCCCTTAAAAAAAAAAAAAAAAAATGTTATTGTGTAACATATTGGGGGGTTTGTTAGTCTAAAAAAAGTTCCAAAAATGCATGCTTATTTTCTTTGGAAAGAAAACGGCCAAAAAAATGTACTTCTTCTTTAAACTTCCTCCACCCTTCCAGCACCGCTGACTGCCACTGAAT
Source organism: Aquarana catesbeiana (assembly GCF_042186555.1). Classification (NCBI taxonomy): domain Eukaryota; kingdom Metazoa; phylum Chordata; class Amphibia; order Anura; family Ranidae; genus Aquarana; species Aquarana catesbeiana. The sequence continues at coordinate 308,688,394 of NC_133330.1, read as the reverse complement.
AGCTCCCTTCTAGCTGAACAATTTAATCATGGCCTTCCCATAATAAATAAAATACGGTTCTAAAAGCCCTCCATGCAAAGGTAAGCTAGAATCAGATCACGCCAAAGCATTCTCCGTGGGGACGTTTTATTGTCGCCGCAGACATGCAGTGTCAAATAATCTGTTTTTCCTAATCCTGTATTGCAATTAAATTCGTGCTTTCTTCTACCTTCAGAAAATTTTGAATACAAAAAAAAAGAAAAAAAAAAAAAAAAAAGGTGTTCTTGTTAAAATAAAAAAGAAAACTCATTACAGAATGTATTTAGGATTATATAAAGTTCAGTTTTAAAAAGACTACCTTCTTCTTTTTTTTTTTTTTTTTCCATTGTGTTGTTTTTTGCCCTTAGAGGGATTGTCAGCTCGTGTTGTATGCGATTAACGCTTTGACAAAACTAGAGCAGAGTTTGTGATTCCTATAATACTGCTGGCTGAAAACCTTTTTTTTTTTTCTTTTTCTTTTTCTTTCAATTCACTACCGCCCCCCACTCCCAAAAAAAAAAAAAAAATCTCTCCCGCAGCTAGTGACCTTGTCAGGCAGAAGTGTAGAATAATGGTCTGCGGCCCAGGGACCGTGGTTCATTTACAAGCAGCTGCTCGCTACTGTCAGTGTATAGACGAGCCCCGCATTGCATTAATGGAGGATGACATGCTCCAACAGCAAATGTGCCCCCTTCTTGGCTAAACAATGCCTGCCGAAAAACACACAACTGGCTGCTGCATAAGTCACTGTGTAAGAGGAGGTGTGATCCGTGACCGAAAGGAGCAGAACGGCTGTGAGGCCTGAATGTCATAACCAACTGCAATTTCTGCATTTAAAAAAAAAAAAATCTATATTCTGGAACATATGTAGTGTGAAAATTAATCTGAAAAGAGACTTGCTTGAAAATGCAAGGTCTGCTTATTCAGTAGCCCCTCACCCCCAGATTAAAAAAAAAAAAGAAAAAATAACAATAATAATAAAAAAATAAAAAAAAAAAATCAAAGGAAAAAAAGCAAAAATACACTTGGCCGCTGGCGATGGTGACATCGGTGCCTTCTTCCAGGGCCCTTGGAAAGCGAATTACTCCAAATCCCAGGAAAGGACAATCCTGTGCAGGAGTACATTCTCCGCTTTTTCCAGGTTCCTGAAAGAAGCCCTAGCGATGTCCCCCTACCCTATGCAAGCACATTGGAAGGTAAGTATTTTTACTTTTTTTATTTACATTTTTTTTTTTAAATCTTATTTAAAAGTGTACCACAGTAAAGTAGAGTGGAATAGGATTAGGATACCGGTCAGGTTTTTATTGCCACCTGACTCACCCGCTCTTTTTGTCCTGTTTACGTACTCATTTAAAGTGATACCAAAGTCTCAGTTTTTTGTTTTTCTTTAAAAATAACAAACCTGTTCTACTTACCTGCTCTGTGTAGTGGTTTTACACAGAGCAGCCCCAATCCTCCTCTTCTCGAGTCCCTCACCGGCGCTCCTGGCCCCTCCCTCCTGCTAAATGCCCCCACAGCAAGCAGCTTGCTACAGGGGCAGCCAAGCTGCTGTGTGTGTCCATTTAGACATGGAGCCATGGTTTGGCCCCACCCCCTTTCTCTCCTCATTGGCTCACTGTCTTTGACAGCAGTGGGAGCCAATGGCGCCAGTCTGCCATCTCCGCCAATGAGGAGGGAGAGTCCTGGGTATCCAGCACTCTTCTGTTTGGCTTCTTTCACATGGGCTTGTCTGTTTAACAGACTCCGCTTGCTCAGCGGGGGATCAATCCTCTGATCCACGCTGAGCAGGCGTATGGCAGGTCCATCTCCGCTCACTGTGCTGGGATGGACCTGTCAGAGTCCTGCTCTTCTCTATGGGGAGATTGGATTAAAACTGACCACCTATCCGTTTTCATCTGATCCCATCCGTTCTGCCAGACGGGTGGAAGATAGGGTCACCATCTGTCTGGATTTGGCAGGTCGGATAGCAGCGGGTGTCAGAGGACATGTCACCACTGGCATCCAGATGGATGGTGACTCTATTTTCCATCCTTCTGGCAGATCGGATGGGATCAGATGAAAATGGACAGGTGGTCCGATCAGGTCCGCCTGAAAAATTGACAGGCAGACCTGATAGGAAAGCCCATGTGAAAGTGCCCGAGCATGGCTAAATCGAGATGGGCTCAGGTAAGTATTAGGGGGGCTGCTTCACACAGAAGATTTTTTATCTTATTGCGTAGAATGCATTAAGATAAAAAAAACCTTCTGACTTTACAACCACTTTAAAGTGAAAGTAAATCCCAAGTTTTGGGTTGTCCTCAGAACAGTAATAAAGGGGAAAAACTTCCAGTGGGGACACCAGTTCTGATGACACCCAGGGATTCCCACACTGGAGGGAATTTCTCTCCCTTCCTGTTTTGGCTATGACACAGGAAATTAAGGTAAACCTCCCCAATGGTATTTTCAAATTTGGGTTGAGAGGCAAGCTTTCTTTATCTGTGCATTGTTCCTGTCATTAGTTCTGCCACAGGCTGACTATGGTGCTGTAGGGCCTATTTTAGACTTGCTTTATCAATAGTTCCTCTGTCTTGCCGTTGATTGATATTTGATTGGCAACAGTCTGTCATCAAGTGTAAACGATACTATACTCAAAAGTTTGTGTGGTCTGTAAAAGGGGACGCTCGCATCTGATTATTGCAGTACATATGTGGATGTGGTAATTTTTTTTTTTTTTTTGGATCTATGTACCATTGGGAAATTTCTGTTAAAGCAGAAGTAAACCCATCGATTTAACAGTTTCAAAAAACAATTACATTCCCGGCATGCCCTAAAAGGCAACCTGTCACATTTATTTGTCCTCTTAACCAAGCATCATGGCAGTTGAAGATTAAACAGAGGCCAAGATGGCAGCTTCCTTGGCTGAAAACGATAGGAGGGTTTACTTCCACTTTAACTTCCTTTCCCAGAGGACCAACAGAAAGTTAGAGGTAATCTCCCAAAACGAAGGGAATTTCCCTCTTAGATAGATGTCCCTGGAACAGATGTCCTCATTGGAAGAGTTCTTTTACCTCTTGTTCTGGAGGCAACTCCAAAATTTTTCGATCTAGTACGAACATAGGACTCGATCTCTACAATGGGGGCACAAGTCCACAATAAAAGCTTGATGGGGTCCAACCCTTCCCACTCTATACAAAAATGAAAAAAAAAAAGCTTTGCCTAGTTATACACTTTCAAAAAAGAGTGTTCAATTTGGTAAAATCTAATGGGATTTTTCCTGATCCTCATTGTTGATGCAAGTCTATCTGAAAGAACATGCTCTCCCTTACCTGGCAAACTATTATATCATTAGTCCTTCACCAAAATGTTGTTTTTTTACACTAGGAGAACAAAAATGTACCTGTAAAACGCTGTCATGGAAACCTTGGATAGCAAGCATATAAAAATGTGAAAGTCACACCTAAAATGACTTTACTCGAGTGTGTAATATAATAAGCTAAAAATGCTTACTCTCTGAAAATTGTTCAATTGTTCCCTTCAGTTTAAAAGGGTACTGTATATTGTACGCAAAGAAAAGATTGTGTTTTATAATATAATATGTGTTACAAATATGCTCGGTTTGGATTGTAGTGTCGTTCCCACAGTATTTTTTAAGGGGCCCTGTCACCAGTTTGATAATTTTGACAAAATTCTTCACAGACTATATGTGAAATAAACATATTTTAGGCATAATATTTACCTGTAAAAGCCTTGTGTAGACATCCAAAAGGCCTGAGACACTTGCTGGGCACTGCCATCTTGGATGAAATGACAGCAGATTCAGAGCTGTCATTTAAGCTAAACTTTCTAACTTTCTCAACCTTTTTACTCCAGAGGAGTTATTGGAATCATTTTCAGGTCCTAGGGAGCCACTGCTAAGGTTAGCCATGGGGGTGGGGGTCAGTATAAAAGTATCTCTTTCGTTGGTGGTCTGTGGGAAGACTGCCACCCTTGCATTGGTGGTCAGTGGAAAGAATGCCGCCTTTACATTGGTAGTCATTGGGAAGAATGCCACCCTTACATTAGCAGTCAGTGGGAAGAATTTTACCCTTACGATGGTAGCCAGTAGGAAGAATGCCACCCTTGCATTGGTAGTCAGTGGGAAGAATGCCGCCCTTACATTGGTAGTCAGTGGGAAGAATTCCACCCTTACATTGGTGGTCAGTGGGAAGAATTCCACCCTTACATTGGTGGTCAGTGGGAAGAATTCCACCCTTACATTGGTGGTCAGTGGGAAGAATTCCACCCTTACATTGGTGGTCAGTGGGAAGAATTCCACCCTTACGTTGGTGGCCAGTGAGAAGAATGCCATCCTTACGTTGGTGGCCAGTGGGAAGAATGCCATCCTTACGTTGGTGGCCAGTGGGAAGAATGCCACCCTTACATTGGTGGCCAGTGGGAAGAATGCCACCCTTACATTGGTGGCCAGTGGGAAGAATACTGCGCACAGTGGCGGTTAGAGTTCCATCCTTATTGCCAGTTAAGATCATTGGTGTCAAGCTACTATCTTTGCCAATGGTGAAGGACCTGGAACTAAGAAGGCACCCTACTTAAACCAAATCCTTGAATGTCAGTGGGGAAAATGTCCCTTGCATTGGTGGCCAGTAGAAGAACACAAGTAGTGGTAATCAGAAGCCCACCCTTAATACCGCTAAGGTGATCATGGGGGTCGTTCTGATGGCTTTGCTGAGTAAGGTTGGCTGGGAACTATTCCGGTACCATCAGATGGCAAGTCAATCAGCCACAGCTCAAGGAACCTCTAGCAACCTTTTGAGGAACCCTAGGGTGCCACAGAACGCTGGTTGAGAAGGACTGCTCTATAGTTTTGCCTTTAGGTTCTCCAGTAGTGGCATAAAAGGTTATGTAGGGGGGTGAGGAGATGGCCCAGCACAGATTGTATTTAGAAACTCCCATAAGAGCAGAGGGAAATGGTATTGCTAGGGAAAAGACTCTTCCTGTAGTAGTCAATCTTTCTAGCAAGTTCTAAGACCCAATGCAAGAAAAATAAAAATAATTTATGGAAAGGAAAAAATCTGCCAGTAATCATTTCCAATATTATATATTTTCTGTGCGTTACCGGTATTTTTTTTTTTTAAAGTTGGTGATGGGGGTCACGTTGAGGACCTTGCTTTAGCGGTGATTTATTCCTGCACAGTAATTGAACACATTGGCAGCCATGTCTTGCATACAAGAGAAAAAAAACTGCATTCCCATTGCATCCCACCATTGCAAAATTGCATCCTACTGTGCTATTTGTACAAAAAAATCCAGAGCGGGGCCTGTCTGCTGATGGCGTGCTGACAGCCTATAAACTGGCACACCAATGATTGGCTGACCTCCCACATTTGACAGAGTCAGCAGTTCTGTGTAGATCGTTGAGGGCTAAAAATTCCTTTTCTGATGTGATTACCATGTTGGGAGGTGATGTGGGAGAACCACAGGATTTTCTCCCCACGTCTAATAAAATCAGGACCTTTGGTAAATACATGTGCGGAGACCCACTGGGCTTAACCTTAAATAGCCGCACTGCCCATTCCAACAGAGGACTCAATGTGAATATGTCACTGCACAACAGTTAATTACCATCCATGGATACACGGCCTTGAATGAAGAGTTTTGCTGGTGCCCTAGTGCCCCTGTTCAGTCAGTCTCAATGCATATTACATGATTGCCTGATAGGCCTAGGAAATCTACTCCCCTCCCACAATCTATGCCCAGAATTCAAGATCGGGCTCAGTGTCAACAAGGCCAAGGTGCAGATCACAGCAATTATGGCAGCCAGCACAGCGGTTTCCATGGCGACAAGATTGAGGATTCTTTGTGATTTATTATTTACCACTTCAGACTCTCATTCTCCGATTTAATTAGAAGGAAGGGATTACCATAAGGTCTGTCACTTCCAAATTGGAGGACCATTGTTACGGCTACCGGGAGATCCCTTACCCTGAAAGCAGGCATTAAATTAGGGAGGCCCTCATCCCTACACACTCCATCTTGTTTGCTGGTATGTTTCTCTGAGAGTTTTTGGCAATCGTAAAAATAACCAAATCTCCTCCCCCATCCCCTGATTAATTGCTGCTCGCTAACAATAACAGAAAGCCCAAAAGGGCACATTAGGCTAACCTTGTTCCTTTCTCTGTAGGTGAAGCCAACATGGTTATCAAGTGTGAAGAGAGGAATTGTCTTCATTTTTCACTGAGCAGAGGAATTTATTTATTTTTCTTTTTTTCTTCTGAGTGTCAGGATGTCTTTTTTTTTTTTTTTTTTTCTCTTTTTTTTTTTTTCCTTTTGTCTCTTTGAAGGAAAAAAAAAAGATGAGCTCAAGTAAGCAGAAACAGCTCTGTATCACAGGCATTTGAGAAGAAACAAAAGGGCACCATAACTTTTATTGCGTAAAGTTTGTTTTAGACTTTTATGTATTATTTTTACCCTTTCCTCTGTTCTATTGTGATAAATCCAAAGAAGGACCTTTTTATGAATCCTAAGTCCAGGCAAATCTTTTAATTTATTTTGGAAAGAGCATAGAAGAGAACTACTGTCAAGGTGATTTTTTTTTTTTTTGCTGTTGGGGAGATTTCCCATCACTTTGGGAACAGAGGAATTGGGGGGGAAAATCTTCATGGGTACATAGACAAAACACATTTTCTGGTTAAGTGGTGGAAGGGAGAGAACTTCAGACAATATTGATCATGCCTTCTTATTCGGTGTCGACCATAACACTCATTTCTTGTCTGTGTTCCAGGGATAGGAAGTGCAGAAGGACTCCTAAAGGGTGTCACTGATGGTTTTACAATATCCAAAACGTAAGATGAATTCCAGGATTGGCGATTTTTACATACTTACACTGGCCCGGCTTGGGCCAAGTGACACTGGCCCGGCTTGGGCCAAGTGACACTGGCCCGGCTTGGGCCAAGTGACACTGGCCCGGCTTGGGCCAAGTGACACTGACACTGGCCCGGCTTGGGTCAAGTGACACTGACACTGGTCCGGCTCGGGTCAAGTGACACTGACACTGGCCCGGCTCGGGTCAAGTGACACTGACACTGGCCCGGCTCGGGTCAAGTGACACTGACACTGGCCCGGCTCGGGTCAAGTGACACTGACACTGGCCCGGCTTGGGTCAAGTGACACTGACACTGGCCCGGCTTGGGTCAAGTGACACTGACACTGGCCCGGCTTGGGTCAAGTGACACTGACACTGGCCCGGCTTGGGTCAAGTGACACTGACACTGGCCCGGCTTGGGTCAAGTGACACTGACACTGGCCCGGCTTGGGTCAAGTGACACTGGCCCGGGTCAAGTGACACTGACACTGGCCCGGCTTGGGTCAAGTGACACTGGCCCGGGTCAAGTGACACTGACACTGGCCCGGCTTGGGTCAAGTGACACTGGCCCGGGTCAAGTGACACTGACACTGGCCCGGGTCAAGTGACACTGACACTGGCCCGGGTCAAGTGACACTGACACTGGCCCGGGTCAAGTGACACTGACACTGGCCCGGGTCAAGTGACACTGGCCCGGGTCAAGTGACACTGACACTGGCCCGGGTCAAGTGACACTGACACTGGCCCGGGTCAAGTGACACTGACACTGGCCCGGGTCAAGTGACACTGACACTGGCCCGGGTCAAGTGACACTGACACTGGCCCGGCTTGGGTCAAGTGACACTGGCCCGACCTGGGCCAATGTAAGTATGTGTGTGCCATACTTTCCTGGATCCCCGTAGGAGCTGTAAATCACTGTAGTAGAGAAAGCTACTTCAATGTCAGTGCTCTCCATTAGCTTCCGGGTACCACGCCAAGCAGCTGCCTTACATTAAGAACACAGGAGGTTGCGTGCTCAGCAGAGGCGCCAGTCAGAGAACACTTGACGTTTTTTTAATGAGTATAGAGTGTTCTTTGATTGGAAGTACAGTCTGCATGGCATGGGGCCCGGAAGTTAGTTGGAGATCACTGACTGGGCCACCCACTGAATTAATTTTAGCTGAATCAGCAGGAATTGGCTGAAGTTCAATCTGTGTATCGCCAACTTTAGCCTTAGTGTTTTCTCTTCGATGGCCCTTGCAGGGAAAATAGACCGCAAGCTTTTTAGAGTGAAGATCTAGTGTGAGTGATATTTGTTCTCTATAGAGACCTCTAAAGCCCAACTAAGGCCAGAAAAGGTTTTCCCATACAGCTGCGCTGTGCTCACACTGCATGGGTCAATTGCTTGTTTTGTCTAGGGGTAAGAAGAGAGCTTTTACTCACCTGATCCTTCGTTCCACCAGAAAATGGCACAACCCCATTGTTCAACAGTGGACTGCTCTGGTCTATGGAGCCTACTCTGGGTTTAATGACGTCAGGAACTGTCCACAACTCCATACCACTGGAGTACAGGGGTGCCGAACCAGTCTTGTGCTGGAAGGATCAGAGGATTAGGTAAGGATATCTCCTTTCTCCTCTCCCCTAAACAAAAACGAGCAGTTAACCTGTGCAGTGCAAGCACAGCCCTGCTGCATTGGAAAACTTTCTTTTTTGCTGGGAGATGGGCTTTAATAATAGGCAAAGAAATGTTATGAGTCTAGTTTGAAAAAAATTATGCATTTGTTGAGCCAGGTGGTGCCAATAGGGCCACCCACAGAACAAATTTTGGCCAATTCACCGCGAATCAGCTGAAAGCTTAAGGATTTAAGTTTGATGATCCTCTGTTGCATTAAAAGTAGCCACATGTTTATTTGCTGCCATGCCCTGATGCAAGGGTTGGGTGCTGTAGGCCTACACTAGGAGTTGCCCTCACCATGACCATAGTGATAGGACCTTTTAGTATTTGCATTACGTTATTTTGCAAAAAAAAATAACTTCCTCCTTTAATTTCCAGACCAAATTTTCAACAGATGCCTCCATTTGCTTCCAGAAATGTGATTAACGCGTACAAATTAGAACAGGACTCTGAGTTCACGGCTTCATGGTCAGAACTAATACAGCTCTTGGTATTTCGAGTCACACATCCAATACTACTGAAGTGCTGTGTAATCGGCTGAGATTATTCCTTGTGACACCCCAGGCCTCGGGTCGGCTGCTGTGCATGCCAGGGTTATATTTGGAGGCAATTAAACCCAACACAAGTTCTGCTCATTATATAGCTTTCCTTTGCTTAAAAAAAAAAAAAAAGTGTCGGGAGAGGAGAAAAGGGCGTCTGTTTTCGGCCGTGAGCTAATGGTGAAAAGTCATTAACATAACCCTGTTTGTATGTTACCCAAATGCGTTTTTGAGTTTTGTCATAACTCACACAAACATTTTTCATTCTAATTGGCCTGTTAAAGGTCTAATCCGTACAGTAAAGCGTCGGCAAGGTGTGTAAAGCGCTCGCAGTGTTTAGCCCATTCCCGTAATTTATCCCGCTTTCCTGCTTACACATCAAATTAAAACTTTTTATGGCTGTTTGGCCCCCACCAGAAAACGTGCGGGCTGTTCGGCTGCCAAGTAGGCCCAGCGCTGTGTTGGAGGGGAGGAGGGGGAACAGTTGTGGCTGTGTTTTTTAGAGGTGGAAAGGGAATAAGGTGACGAAAAATGAGCTAGGCATCTTTATGGTGGGATGGAATGGGGTCCATGTGTGATCTCAGGGTTTTTAGATTTTTGAGGACCAAGTCAAAGATGGCACATTCGTTTTTTGTAAACTTTTACCTGGTAATGTCCACTAAGACCATTCCAAGCATGCTAAAAAAAAAAAAAAAAAAGGAAAACGAGTCTAGTTTATATTAGAGGGGTTCCTGCATGTGAGTGGGCAAGCAGCGAAAGTAGCTCAGTAAAACTCTTCTATGATCAGTACAGTTACAATAGGATTCAATACAAGAGGAATCGGAGGACCCTGCGTGTTAGAGCTTACAATCTAAAAATTTAGAATTTTATGTTATACATTTTTGTTTACCTGCATATGAGTGGGCAGGCAACCCAAGGAGAGCAATAATCTGCTCATTTGTATTATTTTTCCTTTTTGATATTCAAGAGGGTTTCCATTTCCCCTTTGTTTTTTTTCAGTCCCTGAAAAGAGAAGTCATAAATGTGGTCTACAGCATTTTAGGTTTTACATTTTTTGTTTTCCTGCATGTGAGTGGGCAAGCTGGTGAAGAAGAGCGGTAAAGTCTTCTTTGATCATTGTATTATTTCTCCTTTTTGTTGTTAGAGGGGTTTTCCATTTCTACTTTGTTTTTTGTTTTTCAGGCCATTTACAAGAAAAGTCTTAAAAAAAAAAAGACTGCATGTGAGTGGGCAAGCAGCGACTTTTCTATCATCATTGTATTTCTCCTTTTGATTAGAGGAGTTTTCCACTTCTCTTTTCTGTTTTTGCAGGCCTTTTAAAAGCTAAATCCTAAATGTTTATACAGGAGGAATTAGAAGGCCCTGCTCAATAGAGCTTACAATCTAAAAATTTGCTATTATAGTTTTTCTGCATATGAGTGGCCAAGCAACCAAAGGAGAGCAAAAAAAAAAAAACTCTTTTGATGGTTGTATTATTCAAGGGGTTTTCCATCTCCCCTTTTGTTTTTTTGTTTTTTATTTGTCCTTGAAAAGATAAGTCATAAATGTGGTCTATAGCATTTTACGTTTTTTACTTTTTTGTTTTCCTGCATGTAAGTTGGCAGGCAGCAGAAGCAAAGCAGTAAAAGTCATCTTTAATTATTTTATTTTTCCTTTTGTTTTTTTTTTCAGGCCTTTAAAAGATAAATAATGTGGAATATAACATTTTATAGTTTATATATTTTGTTTTCCTGCATGTGAGTGCGCAGGCAGCTAAAGTAGAGCAGTAAAAGTCATCTTTGATCTTTGTATTATTTTTCCTTTTGATATAAAAGAGCTTTTGCCACTTCCCCTTTTTTTTTTTTCTTTTTTTTTTCTTTTTTTTTTTTTTTTCTTTGCTTTTTTTTTTTTTTTTTTAAATCCCTTTAAAATATGAAAGTATTATAATTGTGGTATATAGCATTTTGTTTTACATTTTTATTTTCCTGCATGTGAGTGGGCAGTAGTAGGAGGTTTTTCTTCCATTTCGGCTTTGTTTTTTTGTTTTTTTTAAAGTTAAAAGTTTTAAATGTGGTAAATAGCATTTTATGATTTGGACCCCTTTCACACTGAGGCGGTTTTCAGGCGTTTTAGCGCTAGAAATAGCGCCTGTAAAGCGACTGAAAACCGCCTCCCATACAATTCAGTGTGAACTTTTCACACTGGGGCGGTGCGCTTGTGGGACGTTAAGAAAAGTCCTGCAAGCAGCATCTTTGGGGCGGTTTGGGAGTGATGTATACAGCGATTCCAAAACACCCTGCCCATTGAAATGAAGCGCCTGAAAAGCGTTTCGGAAGTGCCGCAACACGGGCGCTTTTAACCCCTTCTTTAGGGTTAAAAGCTCCCCGCTAGCGGCTGAAAAGTGCCACTTAAACAGCGCTACAAACTGCACTTTAGCACTAACGCACAGGCGTCCCCAGTGTGAAAATAGCCTTACTGTTTTTTTTTTTTTTTTTTTTTCCTGCATATGAGTGGGCATGCAGCTCATGTAGGGCAATAAAACTCTTCTCTGATCATTGTATTTCTCCTTTTGATATAGGTTTTGCACTTCCCCTTTGTTTTTTTTGAATCCCTTTAAAATCCTAAACATTGTGGTATATAGCATTTTACGTTTTTCCATCTTTATTTTCCTGCATGTGAGTGGGCAGGCAGCTGAAGTAGGGCAGTAAAACTTTTCTCTGATTTATATTTCTCCTTTGCATTCACCTTATAAAGTCATTGTGTCACTTTTAGGCTTTGTTTTTAAGCTTAGCATGTAATGCATCAGCTTTAGCAAACATTTTTGCAAAGCCCTGGTATGCTTGTTTCTTCTGTGTCAGCCATTTGGACTACCAAAGCCAATGAGGGGTAGTATAGCAGCCTGGCAATTGGCATTTTTTTTAGGCAGGGTTTAGCAGTGGCAGCCTTCACCCTTCTATCAGGAAAGGTATAATGCAATGAAAGGCTTGGCTGTAGCTTTTAACGAGCTTTTAGCGGGCATCAGCAAGAGCTGAAGGGTTGTCGGCGTCGTCAGGCAGGTTCGGTGAGGATGGGGTTAATGGGAAATTGGCCTTCACAGACACTTCAATGTTCAAAGCCTCCCCGCAGGTCTCTCTTGGCCGGTCACAGGACCGATCAGGTTACAGCGATCTCAGGGTGTGCTTTGTTATTTGCACGGACTGCCAATAAAGTTCTTGTGTAAGGCCTTCGCTTTGCTGGAGGTTCACAATCCTATTTAGGATTTAAAGTGTAATTACATGTTTAAGGAATGCATGAAGTTTGACAGATTAATCCTGCGCATGCAACGCACATTTTTGGTATTGTTTTACACTCTGGCAGATTTCAGGGGCATCTCCTATACAATGAATGGCTGGACCCTCTGTCCTCCTCTCCTCCTGAACTGACTCTTTTTGGTCTGATAAATAGTTATCTATAATAATTAAAAAATAAAGTGGTTGTTAACCCTTTCATATACCCAGTGAAGTGACTGGGTGACACAGAGATGACACCAATCCTCATACATTGTACCTGTTTATCTGCAGTCTTCTCTTCTCTACATCCATTCAAAGTCCAGAGTTTATAAAGTTTGTCTGAGCTGTCAGAAAATGGGGCGGGGAGCTGAAATGAAACACTGCAGAGCTCAGTGAGGAGAGATCTGAGAGCTGATTGGAGGGAAGGGACACCCCCCCCCCATCACACAGGAAGAGAGCTAAGGCTGTCAATCACAGGCTGTGTGCTGGAACAACTTTCTCTGGAATCAAAGCCCTGGGGGGCAATGGTTTATTGCAGGGATGTGGGCATCATGACCCTAACCTTAAGGGAAGGTGGGGGGTGCAGTTTGGCATCTTTGCCCTGGGCGCCGGATGACCTTGTCCTAGCACCGGTTACAAGCATGACTCCCAAAGGCGGAGGCATGAGAGGACTTGTAGTTCCGCAACAGCTGGAGGGCCACAGGTTGAGCACCCATGATTGTAACACCTTTATCCCAAAAGGGAAAAAAATTAAAAAAAACGTTTGCTGTAACTGATTATAAAGCGTGAGCTGACGTTTGGCTTCAGTTTGTTAGTGTATCTAAATCTGCTAATACATTTAGGCTGGATTCGCGCTGGTGCGATGCGGAAACCCTGCGAATCCAGTGCGGGTTTCTGTATTGCACACTGGTTCAAACTGACATCTGCGAACTGCTGGGGGTGCCAATGTAACGTTAATGACACGCCCAGATCGGTTTGCAGATTGCAGTGCGAACTATCAAATGGTGCAGGAATCGGATCGCATAGGTGTGAACACCCATGCGATCTGATTCCAGTGCAGACCAAAAAAAAAAAGGGGGTCCTGCACCATTTTGGTGCAAATGCGACGTGTTTTCAGCCATAAAAACCGTCTGAATTCGCATTGCACCGGCATCGCATGTGATCTGCACATTAATGCGGTGCGAATCGCATGCCATATCTGACATCGCACATGTGTGAACACAGACTTAAAGCGGTTGTATATCCCGGTTTGTGATTTTTTTGCTGTGCAGCAAAGCGCCACAGGTGCTGTATGTGTACTGTCCTTTCTGGCTCTATTTTGACAGTTTGGGACGGTAAAATGGTGGCCCAACCACCCGTTTTTTTTTTTGTTTTTTTTTACCACTCCTATGCCACCCATCTGAAAGAGCCCTTAGCCTGCATTCACACCTCAGCCTTTTCAATCGTGGTCAGATTTCAAAGCGTCCAGGTGTGAATGACAAATCAGAGGGCACATTTGAGATGGCCTTTATTTGAATGGCACCTAAAATCACGGTGTGTTTCTGCTGCGATTGTTGGGTGATAAAGCACGCAGCAAACTGCCTCCTCTTTCCCCCCTCCCCCCTTTTCCTCCCCTTTCCTCCTCCTCCCCCCCTTTTCCTCTGACCCCCATTTTCTCTCTTCCCCCCTTCTCCTCCCCCTCCATTCTCCTCCCCCCTCTCTTCCCCTCTCTTCCCCTTCTCCCCTCTCTTCCCCTTCTCCCCCTCTCTTCCCCTTCTCCCCCTCTCTTCCCCTTCTCCCCTCTCTTCCCCTTCTCCCCCTCTCTTCCCCCCCTCTCTTCCCCCCTTCTTCCCTCCCTTCTCCTCCTCCTCCCCCTCTCTTCCCCCTTCTTCCCCTCCCTTCTCCTCCTCCCCTCTCCTCCTCCCCTCTCCTCCTCCCCTCTTCCTCCCTTCTCCCCCTCTCTTCCTCCCTTCTCCCCCTCTCTTCCTCCCTTCTCCCCCTCTCTTCCTCCCTTCTCCCCCTCTCTTCCTCCCTTCTCCCCCTCTCTTCCCCCCTTCTCCCCCTCTCTCCTCCATTCTCCCCCCCCCCTCTCCCCCCTCTCTTCCCCCCTTCTTCCCCTCCCTTCTCCTCCTCCTCCTCCTCCTCCTCCTCCTCCTCCTCCTCCTCTCTTCTTCCCCTCTCTTCCCCCCTTCTCCCCCTCTCTTCCCCCTTCTCCCCCTCTCTTCCTCCCTTCTCCCCCTCCACTCTTCCCCCCTTCTCCCCCTCTCTCCCTCCCTTCTCCCCCTCTCTTCCTCCCTTCTCCCCCTCTCTTCCCCCTTCTCCCCCTCTCTTCCCCCCTTCTCCTCCTCTCTTCCCCCCTTCTCCCCCTCTCTTCCTCCCTTCTCCCCCTCCCTTCTCCTCCTCCACTCTTCCTCCCTTCTCCCCCTCTCTTCCCCCCTTCTCCCCTCTCTTCCTCCCTTCTCCCCCTCTCTTCCTCCCTTCTCCCCCTCTCTTCCCCCCTTCTCCCCCTCTCTTCCTCCCTTCTCCCCCTCTCTTCCTCCCTTCTCCCCCTCCACTCTTCCCCCCTTCTCCCCCTCTCTCCCTCCCTTCTCCCCCTCTCTCCCTCCCTTCTCCCCCTCTCTCCCTCCCTTCTCCCCCTCTCTTCCTCCCTTCTCCCCCTCTCTTCCTCCCTTCTCCCCCTCTCTTCCCCCCTTCTCCCCCTCTCTTCCCCCCCTTCTCCTCCTCTCTTCCTCCCTTCTCCCCCTCCCTTCTCCTCCTCCACTCTTCCTCCCTTCTCCCCCTCTCTTCCGCCCTTCTCCCCCTCTCTTCCTCCCTTCTCCCCCTCTCTTCCTCCCTTCTCCCCCTCCCTTCTCCTCCTCCCCTCTTCCTCCCTTCTCCCCCTCCCTTCTCCTCCTCCCCCCCCCTCTCTTCCTCCCTCCTGCCCCCTTCTCCTCCTCTGTAACTCTGAACAGGTAACCTATAAAAAAATGTATAACATGGCCTATGGAGATTTTTAAATCCTGTAGTTTGTCGCCATTCCGTGAGCATGCATAATTTTAAAGCGTGACATGTTGGGTATCTATTTGCTCGGCGTAACATCATCATTCACATTATACAAAAAATTTGGGTTAGCTTTACTGTTTTTTCTTTTTTCTTTTTCTTAAAAAAAGTGTATTTTTGCACACAAAAAAAAAGAGTGTTTTGTGAGACTGCTGCGCAAATACGGTGGGACATAAAGTATTGCAATGATCTCCATTTTATTCTCTAGGGTCTCTGCTAAATATACATAATGTTTGGGGGTTCTAAGTAATTTCTAGCAAAAAAATACAGATTTTAACTTGTAAACAACAATGTCAGAAATAGGCTTGGTCCTTAAGTGGTTAAATCCGGGTGGTTGTCGGCAAGCTGTGCCAAGACTCGAGTCCTGAACGCCGCAGACGTTTATTCTTTATGTAACTTTAATTTGTGAGCTTTTATAAAGCTGTTGAACTAAATTTGTATTTTTTTTTTTTTTATATGAAGTTATTTATTTTTGCAAGTCCGGATTATTTGGGGGGTGGGGGGGGGGGTGTACAGTAATCCGCGTACAGCTGACCAGTTGAATGAAGCCATAATGGGGGGCCGCCATGGGGGGCGATTGTGCCGTGAATAGGCAGAATATTATGAATGGTGTGTGTTTAGCAGCGAGATCACTGATGTGCTCCCCTAGGTATAATCCGAGCTGATACAGTGCAGATGAGCCGAGGAAAACAGGAGGAGACCGCCGGGGGAATCATTCGGCAGGCAAAGTTGTGATGGGAACTAGCCTAAAATATAGACGTCGGCTCTTGTTTGTAATACTTGTTGTGTTTGTGAACGCGGCCTTCTACCACAGCCTTCCGAGCCAACGCCGCACTGCAATTTTTATACTTTTTATTATTATTATTTTTTTTTCCCCTCGTTACCTTAAGTGTCTGTTCTGCTATTGTAGCCTCTTATTAACACAGGAGTAGCTGTCATACGGCCATTGTTCACAGCTCGGTCATCCAGCTGTCATCCCTTTCACCAGGTGCAAGCTACAAAAGACTGCTTGTTCTGGAGAGGAGGGCAACACCGAGACCTCACTAATTATACACTTGTTACAAGTCCCTCCGTCCAATGTTGTGCTGAGAATTTGTGAGCGCGTTCAGCACTTGTGGAATGGAAACGATTTATTAAAATAGGGTGACATCACCCACTCCATCTTTTTTCTCGCTCATCATGTCACCCTTGCTATTTCGCTCTTGATTTACCCCTAGTGATCCTATCCGTAACACACTTTATTTACACGGCCGGGGGGGTGGGGGGGGTGGGGGGGTTAAAACGTGCGGCTTGACTGCATTTTTATCACTCACTTCCAACTGCTCCCCCTTAAGCTGCAAAGGCAGTGGATAGTAGAGTATGCATGCCGGATGACAATGCGTTTGCATTGGAGTGTTCCAATATTTATCCCACTGTCGCACCCAACTGAATGTGGCAGCATCATCACTGTGTGCTATGCGTGCAGTTGTAGCATGGTTGTGCGGGGTTTTAGGGGTAACCAGGCAATAAGGAGGCAACATTTAATGCCTCCTCAACAACCACCCAATGCCCTCTAAAGAGTGATCATCCGCAAATTGCTCTTCAGAGGACATCACAAGTATCTTAGGTTGACAATGCTCACTCAATGTACTGCATCTATGAGAGAGAAATGTGGTCACCCTACGGCAGGACAACAGAACAATCATCCCTTCTTCCTCCTTCCTCCTCCTTTATTCTCCTCACTCTTCTTTCCTCTTCCTTTCTTTTTCCACTCCCTTACTCTTTCCTCTTCCTCTTCCTTTCTCTTT